>NW_027396948.1:0-19349 GCF_047715825.1 Aspergillus stella-maris | reverse complement strand
CCATTTCTTATTCCGCACACAGCGCCTGTACCTCTTCTTCTTCAACAGACCCTTCGTGTATATAGGCATGGTATAGTTTAGTACAAACATATCAACCCCTAACAGGATCCCCACCACCTATCTGTCCATTCTATATTACTGGAATTTGCTTTTTTTTATATCCATTTTCTATTACACTCATGTGAGCATGATTTAATGAGACTAAATTAGAATCTAGGTGAATTAATTTTGTCAAATATCCAGTTGTGTAAATAACTAGAGAAAACAATAATTGATTACTAACATTAAATAGAGAAATTCCACCTCCCTAATGCAGTCTAGCGTACTTTCCTAACACAAGAGCTCCTGGCAGAAAACACCAGCTCTTGTCCCTCCCACTCAGGCTATCTCCATGCTTCCCCAGGTTCCAATTAGCCCATTCCTTTCACGTGTATCTTGACGCCCTAACCCAAATTTCCAAACGGCAACTCATGAACGGCCATAATATGTTCGTCGATCTCACTCAAGAGTCAGACAGTGATTCCGAGGACCAACCTCGAGTAAGTCATCATAATGCCCTAGCCGTTGCTTGTGTTTTGGTTCCATCAACTCCCGTCTGCACCTATACGACACCCTTCAGAAAAAAGAAAACAAAAGTAACATTGTTGGAACTTCGAGTTAGTACTGACCTCCCACAGATTGAAAATCCGCTGTTCCTGAGCCTTGCTCACCGAACACTCTCATCTACCAACTCGAGTGTTCCTCTCAAAAGGAAGTCAGATGTAGACTCCGAGTCAACGTCAGTGTCGTCCTTTAAATCTGCATCTGCAGTGCCCGGGCAGCCAACGAACGGCACTGGCAATGGGCATGATGATCATTACGATGACCTCTTCCGGTCATTCAAGAAGGTCCCTCAGAGAAGAACCCAGCCTGGCCCAGGGTCAGGGTTAGGATCAAGGCCAGTGCCAGAGTTAGCGTCAGGCCCGACTCCAACAGCCTTTTCCTACCCGTACATCCCTGGCCCGGCGCCTGAGACCCCGGATATCAAAGTGGTCGTACCGTCTCCGTCCGCACAGCTCAAGAAAGAAATCGATTCCGCGGAGCTAATCACAAGTGCCGACTTGACGGGCCTCTCAGAGATATATTACCCTACAGACGCACACGAAAGGCGAGCGACGAAAGGTGCCTACCCAGCAGCACGAAAGACGAACCGCGCCGTAGTGCCCTTTAGCGTCGGAAAGCCAGGGCCCTTCCTAACACAAAGTGACAGACAGCCCGTCCTAGACGTCTTGACGAAAAGCCTCAAGGCCAAGCTTGCTTCAATCTCTGGACCTCCCGTTACGGTAGCCAAGAAGGACGAGCAGCGTCTCGCGGACATTACGTCAAGCTTCCAGTTTATCAACGAGTATAAGCAGCGGGACCCAGTGAGCCCTATCCAGAAGGAATTCACTGCAGGCTGCAACTGCAAGGTCATCTGTGACCCGGGCCGCTGCGCTTGTCTTACGCAAGAGGAAAACTCCAATGAGAGAATTGTGCCGTATCGACGAGCACCTGATGACCCCCGGCTCATGGTCCTCTCACCGGAGTTTATGAACAGGACGTCTATGATTTATGAATGTAATGAGCTATGTGGATGTACAGAGCGCTGCTGGAACCGCGTGATTACACATGGTCGTTCCATCCGGTTAGATATATTCCACACAGGCCCTCGCGGCTTCGGTATGTATTTACCATCTGCAACCCTCTGCAACCCCCCGAGACCCTGCATTGTCCCCTCATAACAAAAAGAGAAACAAAACAAAGACTAACCATGTCCACCAGGCCTCCGCTCCCCCGACCCCATCCGCTCCGGCCAATTCATAGACCTCTATCTAGGCGAAGTAATAACGCTCTCGAAAGCGCTCCAACGCGAGAAAATCTCCTCAGCCCGAGGCAGCCCCTCTTACCTCTTCAACCTCGACTTCCTCGTCGACGACGAAGAAATCTACGTCGTCGACGGCGCCAACTACGGCGCTGCAACCCGCTTCATCAATCACTCTTGCAACCCCAACTGCCGCATGTTTGCGGTATCCCGGACTCACGGCGATGAGTACCTCTACGACCTTGCTTTCTTTGCGCTGAGGGAGATCGAGCCAGGTGAGGAGCTGACATTCGATTATAATCCGCACATGGAGCGCGTGGAGAAGTTGGATCCTGATGCGGTGCCTTGTCTCTGCGGGGAGGCGAATTGTCGGGGTCAGCTTTGGGCTAATGAGAGGAAGAAGACGCGGTAGGTAAAATATGCCCCTACCTGACGATTTATCACCTTCGTGGGCTTCTTGCTTGCTTGGCTGGGTGTCTTCTTCTTCTTCTTCTTCTTCTTCTTCTTCTTCCGTTTTCCTTTTACATCTCGCTTGTCTCGCGGCTATCATTTTGGTTCGGAGTCTAGCGTTTCTTTCCTCTTTCCCATGGACGGCTTTTTGCATTCGACATTCGGCATTCTGCATATCGGGTCTTGCATTGCATTGCATCGCATCGCAGGCGCTTGATCTAGCTTAGTTTGGTTTGGTTCGGCTTGGCCTGGATTTACTGCTGGGTGGCTTCCGCGGCGTTGCATCTATTTCATTGCGCGGAGTTGTTATTGTTGTTGTTCTTGTTATTCAAAACGATACCCTCTCACCATTTTGTCCTTTCTTTTTCTCCCTTATGTTACTCATACTCAACGCTTCTCGTCAGGAGACGCAGATGCAGGGATGGTGTTGCTTGGTTACAAGATCAGGTCATTGGTGCAAAATAATGCCAATGCCGATGGCCTGTACTTGCCTACCCGTCTAGTTGTTTTCTTTTCTTTTTATCGTATTTCTTATGCGCGCTTCTTCTCCTTCTTCTGTGCTTTACTCCCTGGTCCATAATGACTAGTATAGGGGTGCATTAGCTGCTCATTTCCATGTACTTTACATGATTCTGCTTCCTATGCGGTGGTGCTGATTCCTTGAAATACGGGTTGAATATCTCGAGAATATGCATATTTTGAGAATACATAGATTATATACCCGTAGTCGTAGGCTCTTTAGGAGTGAACTATGTCCTGAACTTCATTAATGGTGGCAATGAGATGTTACCGCCCAGTGCGGCGGTGTGGCGCAAGCGTCAGCAAAAGGATTCTGAGCCATCAAAGACTTGTGAGAAATGTCTGGTGGCCTAGTTGCAGAAGTCGCCGGGTGCGTCTTGGTTAAAGACACTTGATGAATATGGCGAGGGACGATATATAGGCAAGGTAACAGACCAGTGACCCAGAACTATTATGATAAACTGACATAAGGCTGAGACTATGCTATCAACTGCTGGAATGAAAACATCAAGTCCATGGAGGGTCTTTTCGTTGGAAACCCGCTGCGAAAGAGGAGCAAAAAGAGAGAAAAAAACAAATGGTCCCTACGAGGATCGAACTCGCGACATCTGCGTAAACTTGTAGGTTGCTTTAAACAGACAACCGCAGGATATTAGCACAGCGCTCTAACCAACTGAGCTAAGGAACCTTAATTGACAGCGACGATTTTTATTAGGCATCACATATCTACAATAACATCTATAGAGCTAGCTCATCCCAGTTCGCGACGGGATTCCAACAGCCACAACGCTTGACTGTTGCTCGGAATCCGCGCCTTGCCTATGGTCAAGTAAATAAGAGACAGAATAATCAATGGCAGTTCTGTGAATTTTATTCCAATTGATCGGTCGTAAGTTGTCCGAGGCCGCAGTAGATGTATTCTGTGGTTGAACTATAGCCCACGTGATTAATTGTTTAGACATAGCTACTCCGTACAACCAGGTCATTGCCGGAGCTTGCTATTAGGCCTGGACAAAGTTCAAGACATTCAATTTTGGACTGCGCTCTTCAGAAATGATATTGGTAATTAGTACTTTGAAGCTATCCCAGAGCCCACACTGCACAGAGCAATCCACCGCCCTAAAAATAGGTACGTAGGCAACACAATTGGTCTCGGCGCGGGCTCCCGCCGTTAGAGAGAGCAATCGACCATACAGAAGCAAATCCCGCCAGTAAGCCCCCGTTGTGGCTCAAAACTCGTCGATCGCTGAAGTCCGGAGAAGACACCTCTGCTGCGCATTGTCTCTGCTTTCTTTTCTCCGCTGCTTTTCGTCGCATATTCCGATACCCCAATCCGATCGCTATCTCCTACGTGTCTGTCCGCCGCTCTTCCGTTCCTTAGCGTCCCAGGCGTCCAACTGCGACGACGTGCTCGCCCGTTCTCTTCGACTGTGTCCAACACGTCGAACCCCCTCCTCAAGCCTCCGTTAATCCGCTCATCGCCGGAGCTTGCGATGTCTGCGTTCGGCTAGCCAATCGAGTTTGCCCACCATGGCGTCGAATAGCCATGATCGCGGCTCCCACGACGAAAATGATATCGCCAACCACTCTATTCCCTTACAAGATCTTTCCGGCCCGCACGAACGAGGTCGACACCCAGGCAGGACGGGAAGCCGGCTATTTTCCGGCCGCTCCTTGACCGAGCGAGGGCGAACATATGAACGATTATCGGAGGATTCGCCTGTTGATCATGGAGGCCGTACCGCCCATTCGCGTCCTAATGACAGCGCAAACCAATACGCCGTTGAAGATGCAGGGGCATTCGCGGCAGCAATGTCGTCAGTCGGCCTTGGTTTCGATCCTGGATATGACCCTGGATTCCAATCGTCACCACCGAGCGCGGCGCAATCAGCACACCACGCGCGAGTTGATTCAGAATCCGACATGGACCTTGTCCGCCTCGATACTGTTGACCCGCATGAAGCCGAGCACTACCTTTCTCCGTCCGAAACTTACCCCGATACCACCCCTTTGACGAGTATCCGACATGTGCAACCCATTAGCGGTGCGTCCATTGCCCCCAGCGCAAGCGAATCGCGAGACCGATCGAACCCGGCGTCCGTTCGTTTCGATGACAGCCACATGGGCTCGCGGTTGGGGGATGACTTGCACAATATGGAAAGCGGATATGGCGGGAGGCGTCGCGGCGAGAGCGTCTCGGGAGAGGGGAGCCGTTCGCTATCCCCATCAGGAATGTCTGGTTCTGCGCTGCTCCGCGCAAGTTCTATGATGAAGTCCGTCTCTCAGCGTGTCGTCAACTTGAGTAACGAGCCGGAGGTGGTGGAGCATTCCCTCTCGAGGGAATCGCACAAAAGCTCTCGCATGGAGGCTCCGCCGTCACTCCCCTCACTTCCCGACTATGCTCACGATGCGCCATCAACCGCTTCTTTGAGCGAACAAAACTCCAGGGAGAAGTTGACGAACAGCAAAGCCTGGAAGGAGCTCAGCAATCCCTTGAGTGGGAAAGCGCTTGGATTTCTTGGCCCCGACAATGCGGTTAGAACATGGCTGTGCGATATTCTTGTCCATGGGTTTACGGAACCTTTCATCTTGATTATCATTGTCATCCAAACTATCCTACTAACCATCGAATCATCACACTCGGAGTGGTCGTCTCCACGCCCGACACACTGGGGTGGAAGCGATATGGACTACCCTTACCTCGTGATTTTCCTTATCTATACTGTCGAGCTCACAGCGAAAATCTTAGTCTCCGGTTTTTTCTTCAACCCTGTTGAATATAGTACAATAGATCGGTCAAAAGGACTCGTGACAGCGCTGGTGGAGAAAGGAGGGAACCTCATCACGCCACAGCGGCAGTTTTCAACGAGAAAATCATCGGCTCAGCCAGAGCTTCACCAAGCGTCGATTCTGCGAACATTCACAGGCGGCTTGAATCAATTGGAGAACCAGATGGAGCGGCAGCTAGCTGACGACCCGAAACAAAAGCGCCGTGTTCGGCTTGCGCATCGTGCTTTTCTCCGTCACTCCTTCAACCGACTGGACTTTGTGGCTGTTGTTTCGTATTGGGTCAGTTTCGTTCTTTCCATAGGAGGCGTTGAGAACACACAGCAGCTTTATGTCTTTCGCATGCTTAGCTGTCTCCGAATCTTACGTCTTTTGGCTTTGACCAGTGGAACCTCGGTAAGTTCGAAGAATAGTTTGTCCTATGCATCTCGTTATTGACTTGAACGTAGGTTATTCTACGAAGTTTGAAAAAGGCTGCGCCTTTGTTAGTCCATGTTGCTTTCTTGGTCGGCTTCTTCTGGCTGTTGTTCGCCATCGTGGGTATTCAGAGCTTCAAATCAAGCTTCGGCAGAACATGTACCTGGCTTGGTACGGAGTACGGCCAGGAGAACTTCACCCAAACTGAACAGTTCTGCGGCGGCTGGCTTGACGCAACGGGCCACGAGAGGTCTTGGATAAACAAAGAAAATGTCGAGCAGTTACTGACCAAGCCGAAGGGGTTTATCTGCCCCATGGGATCCATATGTCTCGAACAAGAAAACCCGTATAATGGGACACAGAGCTTTGATGACATTGTGCACTCGCTCGAGCTTGTCTTTATCATCATGAGCTCCAATACCTTTACGGACCTGTTGTACTACACCACCGACAGCGACTACCTCATAGCCGCACTCTTCTTCGCTTGCGGCTTTGTGATATTGAGTTTATGGATGGTTAACTTGTTGGTTGCTGTTATTACTCATTCCTTCCAGGTTATTCGAGAGGAAAGCAAGCGGAGCGCTTTCGCAACTCAGAAGATAGAGGCAACTGACGAAGCGGACGAGTCTTCGCGCAAACCCAGTACATTGAAGCGCCTTTATGACTCAACGGACTGGGTTTGGATTGCTGTCATTGTGGTTGACCTTATCGTCCAGGCCCTGAGGAGTTCCACCATGAGCGAGGACCGAGTGCAACTCATAGATACCTGCGAGACGATTGTTACAATCGTGTTTCTTGGGGAAATAATACTTCGCTTTATAAGCGATTGGCGCAAATTTCACCGGAGCCGCCGCAATTGGTTTGATCTGGGCCTTGTGATCATCACCTGCATCATCCAGATACCGGCCATCAAAAACTCGGGACGTGCTTATTCTGTCCTCACACTCTTTCAGATTCTCCGAGTTTATCGCGTTGTTCTAGCATTTTCCGTGACCAGGAACTTGATAACCCTCGTCTTCCGCAACGCTGTTGGTCTCATGAACTTGATCCTTTTCGTGTTCTTGATCACATTCCTGGCGTCTATATTCGCAACGCAGCTTTTCCGCAGTCAAATCCCCCACGAAGACGATGACGGCGAGCTAATCGAGATTAACTTTTCCGATATCTACAATTCGTTCATTGGAATGTACCAAGTTCTATCCAGTGAGAACTGGACTGGTACACTCTACACTGTTACTTCGTACACGGAATATTTCAACACCTCCTGGATATCGGCAACCTTTGTGATCTTGTGGTTTATTGTGGCCAACTTCATTATTTTGAATATGTTCATTGCTGTCATCCAGGAAAGTTTCGACGTATCAGAGGATGAAAAGCGGCTTCACCAAGTGCGAGCATTTCTGGAGCAGAAGCAAGTCAATGGCGCATCACAAGGCAACCTTTCTCTTTCGAAAATTCTCAAGATTGGCCGTGGCTCATCCCGCTACAAAGATCCATTGGACCATGGCCCGGCTGCGCTGGATATGCTTTTGAAAGATGCCGTTGTGCGGGAATTCCTTGACGAGGAGATGCCGGAGGTCCAACCACGTGAAGAACCTGGACTTGACAGAAGTGCAACTACTGGAGATGGCCTCGTCCAGCCTGGTGCCTTCTCTCGTGCTTGGACGACGGTCACTTCGTCTGTCATGCGGCGTGAACCCAACCCCTTCTACTCCAAGCTGAAAATTTCACGAGCTTACGAGGAATTGGGCCCACAAGAGATGGCTCGAGAAGTGGTCACGGCAGAACAACAGAGAAAGCGAGAGCAGCGAGAATACCTCATACGCCATCCCAAGTACAATACGTCCTTATACTTATTCAAGCCAGATGATCCGGTTCGAAGATTCTGTCAACGTATTGTCGGGCCAGGACGTGGAATCCAGCGCGTGGAAGGTGTCGACCCATATAAACCCCTTTGGTATACTTTCTCTGCCTTTGTCTACGCTGCTATCGTAGCGATGGTTATCCTCGCTTGCATTACTACCCCTATCTACCAGAGCACGAACTTCCAAACTGACAGGGACTGGTTTACTTATACCGATCTGGGCTTTGCAATCTTGTTCTCTGTTGAAGCCATCATCAAGGTTATAGCAGACGGCTTCTTTTGGACACCGAATGCATACTTCCGTTCGTCATGGGGATTCATTGACGGGATTGTCTTGATTACTCTGTGGGTTAATGTGCTGAGCGCCCTGACTTCAGAGCGTGGAGCCTCTAGGGCTATTGGAGCGTTTAAGGCTCTAAGGGCACTTCGATTACTCAACTTCAGTGACAGTGCAAAAAATACATTCCATTCCGTCATTATTGTCGGAGGATGGAAAGTCATTGCTGTATGTTTGCAACCTTCCAGTGAAAGATTTGTACTGATCTTCTCTAGGCCGCGTTGGTCTCTATGAGTTTCCTGATACCCTTTGCTATCTATGGCGTCAACCTGTTCAACGGACAGATGGTCTCGTGCAATGATGATGGAATTGAAGGAAGCTTGAGCGCGTGCATCGGGGAGTTCATGAGCTCACCAGCTAACTGGGACGTCCTGGCACCCCGAGTGGCGTCGAACCCGTTCTATGATTTTGACAATTTTGGAGACTCCCTCTTCATCCTCTTCCAAATTGTGTCTCAAGAAGGTTGGACGGACGTCCAGTCCCAGGCGATGAGCATAACAGGAACCGGCCAACAGCCAGAGACCTACATCGCGCCGGAAAACGGGCTCTTCTTCATCGTGTTCAACTTGCTCGGTGCCGTCTTCGTCCTGACACTGTTTGTATCTGTGTTCATGCGCAACTACACTGAACAAACTGGAGTCGCCTTCTTGACAGCTGAGCAGCGATCCTGGCTCGAATTGCGGAAACTGCTCCGACAAGTGTCACCTTCCAAGCGGAGATCAAGCGACAAGACCACGAGCTGGAAACAATGGGCTTATCGGACCGCGTACAAGAAGCACGGACGCTGGGCAAAATGCGTCACGTCTATTCTTTGCCTTCACCTGTTGTTGCTGATCATTGAATTCTATCCCGAGCAAGCAGCTTGGGACAAGACTCGAGACGCGTTGTTCTTTGCGTTCAACTTTGTCTATTTAGCGAATGTTCTCCTCCGAATGGCAGGGTTGGGGTGGCACCGCTTCAGTAGAAGCTCTTGGGATCTTTACGCCATGTTGGTCGTTCCAGCTACACTGATCACATCGATCTTGAACTTTATTAGGCCCACTCAGCAGACAATCGTGGTGCTGAACAAGCTTTTCCTTGTCGCCATTACACTGCTCCTCATTCCGCGCAATAACCAACTTGATCAACTGTTCAAGACGGCCGCTGCTAGTCTGACTTCCATTGGGAACCTGCTAGCGACTTGGTTTGTCCTGTTCCTCGTCTTTGCAATCGCAATGAATCAAGCTTTCGGTCTTACAAAGTTCGGAGCCAACGAGAACGGGAACATCAACTTCAGAGACATCCCAAGAGCTCTGATCCTGCTTTTCCGTTTGAGTTGTGGCGAGGGCTGGAATGAGCTTATGGAAGACTTTGCGATGATGGTGCCGCCGTACTGTAGCGCCATCGATGATGGGTTTTTTGGCAATGACTGCGGAAGCCCGGGTTGGGCTCGAGCACTATTCATAGCCTGGAACATCATCAGCATGTACATCTTTGTGTCTCTGTTTGTTTCGCTGATCTTCGAGAGTTTCTCCTATGTCTATCAACGAAGCAGTGGCCTCTATGTGATTAGCCGCGAGGAACTTCGCCGCTTCAAGCAGGCTTGGGCTGAATTTGACCCCGAGGGCACGGGCTATATCACCAAGGACCAGTTCCCACGGTTACTAGGGGTATGTATGGATACTTGCTCATTGAAATTCATGCTAACAAGTTACAGGAACTTACTGGCAAGTTTGAAGTGCGCATCTACCAGAATGACTTTATGGTTCCGCGTATCCTGGATGAATGTCGAGTCGACAAGCGCGACTCGCTTATAGCCCACCGAAGAGTCTTTGAGGGGGTTGATCTCGACAAACTGGCCAAGATCGTCCGCAAAATCCCTGTTAACACTGTCAGACAACGACGAGAGAGGCTGAACGAGCTCTACGAAGAAGTGCTGGTGTCTGCGGACCCAGTGCACGGCATATCCTTCCACTCTCTTTTGATGATCCTCGCTCACTACAACGTGATCACCGACAGCAAGAGTTTGAGGTTAGAGGAATTCCTACGGCGCCGCGCGAAACTGCAGCGAGTGGAAGAGGCGGTCCGCCGGAACACAGTGATTGGGTTCTTCAAAACCCTCACTGCCGCTCGAGAATTTAGGAGAAGAATTGACCACAAGCGATCTGCCCGCATGACTTTCGTGCCCCAGTTCAACGTCCCCGAGATTTACGTGGACGATGAGCCCCAGGGAGATCGACCGTCTCAGGACGTCGTCCGGACACCAGTACATGAAGCCGGAGCGGAAGCGTCAATGCTCTCCCCCACATCGACGGGCCGGGCAGGAGAAGCCGGCCCCTCGGGGCTCCCTCGCATCAACACAAATGTGGCAGGCCGACTAAACTCTGAAGCAAGCTCCCCGTCGGAATGGTCGAACATTAGTATATCCCTGTCTCCCCAACGGGAACGAGCGCACACAGTCAGCTCCTACGATCCCCCGCCTGACCGATCCGGGGAACAATCAGCAACATCCGAACACTCGCGGCACAACAGCTCAATGACCGTCAATGATGTGATGCAGTCGCTAGGTGACTCTGCCTGGGGTGAGAGTATCCGACGCAGTTTCACGACGAAACGGCGATCAAGGGACGAGACGTGAGGCGGTGCTGGGGTCATATTGAAGTGAGATGAAACGAGCGATGAGACCACGATCTCGACGAATTGTCGAGAGTGATGCCATATACTACAGTGTCTTTATACATACGACTTTTCCTATGTTGTAAACTAGACTATGCAGCTTGGGATTATGCAGCCCATCTGCAGGATTGAAGACTTAGTTTGTTTTTTGTTTATGTTTTGATGTTGATGCTCGTTATGCTTTTTCTTTTTCTGTTTTTGGACCAGAGATCTAACAGCCTGGATGCATAGCAATGGCGTGCTGGAGTACTTATCTAAACAATTGAGTACAAATGTGTTCCACTATTGACATCCCTTGCAGTGGTGATTGTGTGTGGTGACTGGGCTGTAAAGAGTTGCCGAATGCGGCAGTGGCCTTGTCCCCGCCGTCTTCGTCGCTCTTCAACTCTTCAACCTCACCAACATCCCTCCTCAACCTTCAGCATCTCTGCAACTTATCGCTGTTTTCATAACTCTCGCCTCTCCACATTCTTCAGACTATCATCTCGTTGGTCGTTCCCATGGGCTCCCCTTCCGTTACTCTCTCCTTCGCCCTGGCGCCGAACTACCTGCTACTAGACCGGGCGTGCCTTGCTGTCATGGATACCTAATCCGTGCCCTTCAAACCCTGTCCTGAACAGGGCGATCTTAAATACCCGGAGCTCCTCCTGCTGTCAAATTACCGACAGACAGAATTTCTGCATCTGCCATCTGCTACGCTGGCCCCCTCTCCGAGGCGTCGGGGAACGGTGATCCTTGACAATCTGACACGACACGGTTCCTTGTTTCAAGCAACCCGTGTCTAACCACCAGTCGTCGCCTTATACTCCGACTTTCGCCCCGTCATCTTACTTCTCCTGCATGACACTGAAGATCTTCGCCGCCTGGCCACCAACGCTATCTTCGATCTTCCCACTTTCTCTTACCTACTGTCAGGTCACCTCACTTCTTTTACATACATAATCCAGGCGGGGCACCAGCTATCTATCGCACTAGTCCTAATAGCGGCGACTTTCGCCGTCAACATATAGTGTGATTTATCTACTCTGTATTCGCAAACCGCCACCCACCTTTTCACCCACGCAGACAAAGACCTGCCTTTGCTCTTCAAAATGCGCCCAAACCAGCCTTCTACACCGAGCCTTTCGCTCCTCTACACTTCATTTCAACCCCGCTCCGACGAAAACGTCATCAGCGACAAAGACGATCATCCCTACGCCTACAACACATCCGACTACTATTCCCCCACCAGCCCGCTAAGCTCCACATCCACGATCACAAGCTCCAGCCCAACGCTCCCCTCGTCACCAACTTCGCCATCCTTATCACCAACGCTCTTCCAGCACATCCGCCCAATATCCGACAAACTTCAGCCCCTCTCTAGCCCTGCCTACAGTTCCAGCCATTGCCAGAATCATGGTCATACCTCAGCACCTAGCACAGGAAGGGAAGCAGGTACGGGTATAATTCTTCGGCGCAGCCCCTCTACCGTCGATACGCTCTTGCGACAAGAGCGCTTACGGGCCACCGTCAATGCAGTCGAGAGAAAAGGATTGGATCTCCTCGAGCCTCGTCCGGTGGATTTAGATCCTGGTGGGATAGAAAGTCGCATTGATATCCAGCACCCGTTGCATAATCATAAATTCGACGAGCGGGTGCGGGCTCGGGACGAGGCTTTGGGACTAGGCGATGGGTCGCGGTCCGGCCCCGCGCAGCCGAAGTTTGTCATGGGTGGGATCTTCGAAGTTATGGAGGGGAGGGGATAGAGTTACACGAGAGCTCTCTAAATCGCCTCTTCAAGATTACCGCCCAGTATGCCTTCGCTTTACGGTTCGGTGCCTTATTTCAGAGTTTTGTTATCTTCTTACCTGGTACCCTTAGGGGTTATCTGGTTCTCTAGGGCTCGGTTTCGGTGACGTGATATGGGGTTATGGCGTTTATATTCTCTCATCTCTTCTCAAGATTATATTAGGGTTTTTGTTTTTTTTTCCCTCTTTGGGGTCTCGGGAGCGATTCGGCAGGCTCGCAAACAGGCGAGATTATCACGATTTGATTTGAGTTGATTCTTATATACGTTTTCAGACAATAGACACCCATTGCTCAGCTTGATTTATCTGAAGTGATACTACTTACTACATGCAAGTACTCTAACTGTCTGGTCACTGGCTGTCTACTTTTCTGATCCTTCCAGAAGAAATCATACCCGAGGAGATTTTGATCTGAAGAACTTCTTTGATACATGAACCAGTGGGTTGTTGTTATCCTTTGAGTTATATTCTTTATAGTGTCTATCAGGATCTTCTAAAATACTCCAGGTCCTACACTGTTAAGACAGTAGTAATTGGAGTTTAGAGTTTTGTGCCCAAGTACCTATCTAAACCTGGGTCTTACCATGACTCATTCCCCCTCTCCATGAAGTCTGTGTGTCCATCATATTCCTTGTTAATCTTGTTGCAACTTGCGTATCGTGTCCTGAATGAGAAATGAAATTGTTGATTGAAAGAAGAGCTTGAAAGATCTAAACTGTTGCGATATACGTCTATGACCTGTGATCTAGATGAAAGATAATACGTAGAGAATGATAATGAAATTGAGGCGGAGGCAACAGATGAGCAGTCGTGTCTCGCTGCAACGTAGGTATAGTGCCTATGTCCATGGTCCGAGCTGTAGATAAATGGAAAGCATATCATTAAGCCCAGGTAAGAGCAACATGCATGCTTTGAAACATCACAACAACCCATCTCATGATCTAAGCAAAACCGTGTCATCTCTAGTGAGAGTTCCTCCAAGACGGGGAGCCCTTATCAACGCCCCAAGTAAGCCATAAGACCTTGTCTGATTCTAGATTTCTTGAATTAACAGTTACCTAAATCATGTAGGACACTGCCACCACTGCAATAGTGGCAGCTGCTTGTACTGGACGTAAGATCAGTTTGGACCATGGAATGAATGATTCTTAATTAGTAAGAGCTAGAAAACCTGTTCAAAAGGTTAATAATGATCATCTAACATTGTAGATATGACACAATCGCGTGGGTGTTTCTTGGTCCTTTGAACTTGATAGCCTAGCCCGGCTTGATGGAGGTCTAACCAGCTGTTGCTTGTTTCTAGTCCTTCATGGTAAGTCATGAAGTTATCTAAATAACTTAGCTAGATACCTAAGTCTACCAAGCTGGTAGCGGACCATGGTCTATTGTGCTGCACTTACAAAGCCTTGCTGAATGAAGTTCATGGCCTGCGCAGGTTGTTCCTCAATAGATCTTAAGTTCTACAAAGATTGGTTGCTACCAGCAGATGATAAAGAAGTCAGGATTGCAGTTTGTATCCCTCATGCCCCTGTGCTACGCAAGAGAGCATGCCCTGGTAAACATGACCTCATACTATCAACAATTGGCAAATAATGTAGTTTGAGCACTAGGTGGTGATGGCTAGAGATCAATGTGCACAAGGGACATGAGTCAAATAGACAATATCTTTAATCTAATGCCTTCAAGAGACGCCATACATAGTATTCAGCAAAGATTGATGTATCATTTCCCCTGAGACTCTGACATCTATCACGACTGCCTGCAAGTCATGATCCCGAGCGTGACGAGCAACGGAGTACCGCGAGTTCGACGACATCGAACTGACTGATACGCGAGGAGTCACGTGAAGACCTTATTCCGGGCATCGTGCCCGGGATGAGGATCGGGAGATACTGCCTGTTCCGACCGCCTACTCATCTCGGTTAGCCTCGCTCCGCGAGGATCCATCCGCGTGTTTGTTTACGATCCTCTTTGAATGCCTTCATGCTTTGAATTCCGTACATAGAGTACCAGATAGATCAATTCAAGTCTACTGATTGGCTCGCCGTCTTAACATCAACCAGCTGGTGCGTGATAATGGAATTACAAAAAGAGAAAAGAATGATATCCCATGTTCATATCATTTGATAAAATGCCAATCAACAATAGTATTAAGCCTAAGGCAATTGGACTGGTGAAGCAAAGAAAGGAAACCAAAAAACGACCACGATGGGGATCGAACCCACAATCTTCACTTTTTTCAGAGACTCTGGCGCTAAAATTTGGCGCTATGCCTAAATAGGAGAGTGACGCCCTACCATTAGGCTACGCGGCCTGCGAATTTCTGTGGTTTTGGTAAATTTTAGTAGATAAATTTTTCCTCAGAATACTTAGAAACTTCACCAGAAAAGTTTACTAGATGTTATGATGTTGATAGCTAACTTGGGAAGTCTACTTGGGTCTTTCATATACGGCTTTTTGATCTTTGTGAATATTACTTCTTAAAGTTGGTTTATGTTAGAAAGGACGAACAAACGGCAGCCAATCAATCAGACGCCTTGCCAGCGTGACACGACGACGCCAGGAGGAACGATGTTCCGTCCCGAGCGCCCCCGTCCCCTGAGAGGACGATGAGGACGATGAGGGATGGTATATAAGGACGCTCATTACCCACCTGTATTTACTTTCTGCCTCTCGTGCCTTATCTTCAGCTTACAGTAACATAATCGGATCGCCAGTACGAAACAAGTTACTATTGCATCTTCTACTTTGCTCTTCTTCTTCTTGCTAGATATCAGAATACCTAAGGTCCGCTTCGACGCTTAGCAGGACGACCCTGACCTGATCTGACAGTTTAGACCAGAGTCAATTTCAAATTCTTGGTAAATTGTTCTTTATTCAGAAACCTGAGTTCAATGATAAGATGGTATTTAACAGAACAGACTTTGACACTGCATCAAATTCTATGGTAAAAGAAACCTAGGAAATGATGGATAATAGAGTGATGGACAGCTTTAAGTAAGAGCCTTTGTCTCTTGTGGTTTGTATGCACAGGTAAGGGAATTGGTGAGGGAATTGTGTTGTGAGAGAATAATAGAAATAATAGCAGACTGGAATTTGATTTCAACTCTATCACTTCCTTTCACTAGATCTTATCCCTTCAGGAAACATGCTAGTTCCTGAACCAGAAAGATGGAACTGCTACTTTCTTATTTGGTTGTTCAGTCATTGTGGGTTTGTTTTTCTTCCATCCATCCTTTCTTGATGCTACCATCATTGGGATACTCAGAGACGGCATTCCAATAGTTCTAAGAAATACAAATAAGCTGATGTGGTGGGTATCACTTGTCATCTGTGTAAAGATGCCTCTGGCTCTGGAACTGAGGGACTTCTGTTGGATGTCACCATAGCTCTTGAAATGCACCAGTGAGCCCTTTTCTGAAATCTCATGACGACAACCGCACCTTCAAACCGCAAACAATATCTCTGCTTCTGAGATTAATAGACAATAATGTTGGCTATCTTGGGTGTTCCTTATAGTGTTGGATATCCTCTGTTTGTTATTTTTGCCGGCGGCCAAGACACGACCTCCAAACAAGCAAACCCGTTGCGATCGCGATACATTTATACCACCAGCTGTTCACTTGATAGTGACTAGCATGGGTCTGCCTACAGCGCTCTTGGCATACTGGTGTAGGGCGTTGACAACGACATCGTAACCAACACTATAGAGTCATTAGGGTCGCCTAGGTCACTAAATAGTATTGTAGAAGCTGAAGGCATTGGAGGCTATCTCTTTGGGATTGGGAGCTGGAGGCCAGGCATGGTCAAGACAATTTCCCTTCTGTCATTTACTTCCTTGGAGCAATTTCCGCAGAGAAGATCCCTATTCAGCCCTGCTCTTTTGTATGGACGATGGTAAAGCGCGTGACGCGAAGCTAACCTGGCCATGGCCGAGACCCCCCCGTCCATTAACTATACACTACTGAAACCAATCAATGTTGTTGCCTGACTCACATGTACAATGTAACTTGTGACAAGCGAACCCCATACTTTGCTTAATTTTGGTAAGGATAGCTACCTTGCTTACTTGCGCTCTTCTCCTCCCAGGGGGTCTTGCTGACATTGTCTTCGTGATTGCATTGTCCGCGGTCTGACAATCTTGCCTCTTTGTTCCCTTCGGCGCGGTCATTCTCTGTGGAGTTTTGGGATAATCGTCTACGGCATGGGTCAGTCATGGGATTTGGGAATTATCTAAGCCTTGCTGGCTCGTATTGTCTTATTTAAATTAGAGTGGCTTATTGACTAGCTACAGGCAGCATCACCCATGGTCCATTCTGTAGATAAAGTAAAGAGCGTAATAGTGGGTATGAAGGCAGGAGCAACACACAGGCTCAAATAACCCAACAACCCATCGTCTCTACCGAAGAAACAATCAGTCTCCTGCATGAATGTGTCTAATACCTACGGTGCTGCCATCCAAGTTTGCTTTCTGCCTGGTGACACTTCCTCCAAGATGCCACTTTCCAGTCCTCATCGAGGCCGTGCAAATTCCCGCGATTGATATAGCAGTGAGTCATGTGTCCTCTAGGCTCCCAAAATAATAGCTATATGTGTAGGATGCCGCTGCTGCCGCCACAATCGTGGCGACCATCACCACTACCACCGCCGCTAAGAAAGACCTCGAGAATCTGCTCGAGAAGCGCCGCCTACACAACAAAAAATGAGGGAGAAGAGGAAGAAAAGAGCAGCAATGTGGAATGAGAAGGAGAAGAAGGAGAAGGAGGAGGAGGAGGAGGAGGAGGAGGAGGATGATGATGAGCAGTTGGAAGAGGAGGGAATCAGGGAAGGATGGAGGGCCAATGAGGCCAGAAGGCTCAGTCATGCTTTGGTAGATATCCTGTCAGTACATGGGATAAGTAAACAGTTGTTGGCGTTACCGCTAGACTAAAAAGCCAAAGACTTCTAGCCTACGTCGCCGAATAACCCATGAACCTCTCGTGACAACGGTTATGGGTAGTTGTGATCTCTTTGAACAGAATAAGTCACTCGATGATTCAATGAGCAAGCATGGAGCTTGGGTCAATCAAAATGCTGGCTCCTGTCTCAGGCTTCTTAACAACATCCTTGACCTTGAATGTCATCACATGGAGGACTGGCTCCAGAGTATCCTGCTCAAAAATGTGATTGGCAATGAGGTGGGTGGTGTTGGATTTAATCTCTGTTTCTCTCGACCACGGTCTGAGACTTGTTATCGAAAGACTTATGGGGGTATTTAATGACGGTTCCTTTTCTCAGTTTCTAGGGCCTCGGTCGTGCCTCACAGCAACATGCATCCAAGCGTCCATGGTCCATGCTTTAGATGAAGAGCGCGATAGAAACAGGAAATTGCCTTACTGCAACATCGTCAAGAGCAATAGAAACCCTGTCTTGGTCCTTGATGGTCTATACGCAGAAAAGATATCACACGGTAAAAGTTCTGCATGGCAGATATCGCCTTGAAGGCTTGTTCGTTTCAGCATCATCTCAGCTTAAACCCATGTTGTTGGTTGTTGTTGTCTCCTCCGGGGAAAGGGCCTGTCGGCGGCGGTGGCGGCGGTGGTGAAGGTAGGGCCAGTGGAGGAGAAAAGACATGATAGAGGGAAGAGTGTTCTTGCACGCTTCATATGCGCCCCAGAAATTCGGACCATGTTCCTTTCATTTCAAGAGGTGCATATCTCAGATAAAAACAATAAATATTGGTTAGCGCAGACCCTGTCCTACATTTTACAACCATATTCTGCAGGAGCCCTACCTCATTGCATTCGTAGACTCCGGGACCTCGTAGCTGATCATGATGTAGATGCTTGACCTACTACAATTAGATGAGAATCTGCAGAGGCAAAACAGTCTAGCTATCAAGCAACTTGATTTTCTTCAAGCAACACCACCATTGTAGCCATTTGGCGCCAATTCACACACGAAGTCAACGAGCCTGATCTGCGCAGACAATGAGAAGTACTTTCCACGTCCTGCAGCGGCCTGCTGCCATTACAGGCTTGAAGACCAACTAGAAGCTGGATTAAGGTCGTATATATCATAATGTTTCTTCTGGTGTTGTGATGGTGTTCAGAATTTCCAGCATAAGTATCCAGCAGAACCAAGCAACGACACAAAGTTGATGGGAAGGGATAAGGGGTCACGGGAGGTGCCCAGATATAGATATGTACTCGGTCAAGGATGGCCCAGTAAATACTGTCTTAGCCGTGTAGCCTAAGAAGTAGCGCCTTACCAATAGGCCACTCGGTGGTAGCGGCAATCACCACTGTGTATACTGCTGTAGCATCAGAGTAACTCAAGGTTCCTGGTATAGCGCTCAAAAAGGTCTTGAGCTACATAGGTACATATAAAAAGGTAAAAGCTAAGAATGACGGCCGGGTGGCCTAGTGGTAAGGCGCTGCTTTCCGGCTTTACGGAATCCGGCAGTGATCGCGCGTTCGAATCGCGTCTCGGTCGATATCTTTTTCTTTTTGCCTTCCCTTTTGCCCTTTTTACCACCCAATTCACCTATCGTGTTATGCCCTACCCAGCGGAATCATCCGAGCCAACAAATGTTTGACTGCTATACCCTAGCTTGTGGGGTTCGGAACTCAACATGTAGAACGAAATATGAGCGACGTACTCCTGCAACCTGCAAATCTGAGACCTGTGTATAAATATAAAAATTATAATTTT
>NW_027396947.1:0-19784 GCF_047715825.1 Aspergillus stella-maris | reverse complement strand
AGAAGATGCAATAGTAACGTTTGGTTGTACTGGCGATCTGACTATGTTACTGTAAACTGAAGATAAGGCACGAGAGACAGAAAGTAAATACAGGTGGGAAATGAGCGTCCCTTTATACCCTGGCGGGGTATTTCACTTGAGGGTGAAATATCTGCCTCATCCTGCCCGTCAAGCTCTCACGGCATGAGCAGCTTGCTGGCTGTCATGCTCATCATGCTCTGCGAGCATGTTGGGCATGTTCCTTGTCATCCTCGTCATGCCGCCTGGGCATGTCGGGCATGCTCGGAGCGGAACATCGTATTTCCTAGCGTAGTCGTATCACACCGGCGCGGCGTCTGATTGATTGGCTGCTGTTTGTTCAGCCTTTCTAACAGTTGCCTAATTGCCAGTTTGCCTTTTTATTATTCTTTACCACTTTTAAGAGTTAAGACCTTTACTTCCAGGAACTATAATATTATAGTGGTAAAATACCCCTCTAGAATATTAGTTTATCTAGTTTTAAAAGCTTGTACCTTAGCTTCCCTAAACCTTTACTCTCTAGTTCTAGTTATTACCCTAGCTTCTTTATTAAGGTATTATTTAGCCAATTATATTAATAGCATCTTTAAAACCCTGGTTTATTAATTAAAAGCCTATATTACTTTATTAAACCTGTTTCTTTATTTATTAAAGCTTAATACCTGTTAAACTAGGAAAGTATATAGCTAAACTAGCCCACTAACTTGCTATATTTTAGTTATTTATTCCCTATTTTAAAAAGACTAATAAATTTAATAAATAGACTATTTACTTTATTAATTACCTTTAAGCTAATTACTTGTCTTTAAAATCTATAAAAAATTATACCTACTTACCTAATTAGGAAATTAGCTATACTTCCCTAAACCAAGATATTAAAAAATTCCTTTTCTTAATTAAGCAAGTAAATCTTAAAGTTTTACCTAACTTTATTAAATATATTTATTAGTACTTAAATTCTTAGACTAACTTTACTAATTCTATAAAATTACTAGGCTAAAGCTTTTACTTTATATTAGTTTCTTTTTATTAATTAAAAGAAAAGAGACCTTTTTATTTAGTAAACTTAATATTAAAAAAGCAGGCTAGTAAAAAAAGCTTTATTAAGGTTAACTAATTAAAATACCAACCTTTTAATATTAAAAATTAAGCTTTAATACTAGTTTAAAAAACTTTTATTTATCTTTAAAATCCTCCTACTATTTAAAGAGCCTTAATTTATTAAACTCCTACTTTTTTTACCTAACCTTGCTACTTATTTATTAAGCTTCCTACTTTAAAATTAAGCCTAAAGGTTTCTAGTACTTTTTTATAATAAAATAACAAGGTTTAAGCTATTTTTAAACCCTAGGAGGTTCTTAAAGTTTAAAACTAGGAAACTAAATTTAATAATCCTCCTGTTATTTAACCTTAATCCTGCTACTTTAATACTAGCCCTTATTTATACTATTTTTAAAGAAGTCAAGAGTTTAACTTTACAAGCTATTTATAAAGTTATTCTTTAAATAACATGGCTTTAGGTTTTACAAGTGGTTCTAGTATAATTACTACTACTACTATTAAAAGACTTATTAAAAGACTTATTAAACCTGGTCTTGGCAAAGTTCTTTAAGTATTAAAATAAAATTACCTTGCTTTTAAAACTTTATAGCAAGGTTAAACTATAGCTAATAAGGAATTAAATTTAGTTAAATATTAGTTTGCCCTAGGGCCTAACCTTAATAAAAACCTACTTATATAAAATAATCCTAAAAACCAGGTATTAAACCCTGCTATACTAACTTAGCCAGCTCTAGCTATATTATTAAATTTAAACCCTATTCCTTTAGTTTAGCAAGCTCTAGTCTATAAGTATGGTTTCTATTCTAGTAAACCTCCTAGTCCCCCTGGCAGCCCTTTTAATAGCCCTAGTAGTAGTGATTTCCCTAGTAGTCCTCCTAGTCCCCCTAGACCTTTATTCCCTAGACCTCCCAGCCAGTTTATAAATCCTTATAATAGTTAAGCTAGATTTAATAGTTATTAAAAAATAAAAGAAATTAAATACTTCTAGCCTGACATGGCCAATAATATTATTATTAAATAAATAGGTAATATAATATACTACAAAGATATTAATATTTTTATTAATTAAATTTATAATATTATAGCTATAAAGGGAGAATTAATAGTTAAGGCTAATATTTAAGCCTGTCTTTATAGCTTTACTTTAAACTAGTTTATAATATAGCTAGATAAGCTTTAAAAAATAGCTTTTTAAAATACTTTTATAAAAGCTGGCTAGCTTTAATTTTTAGCTACCTACTTTAAGCTAAATACTTAAGCTGCCTTATAAAAGCTTAATACTTTATTTTATAAGTATAAGAATATTAAATCTAGTAAAATACTATAGTCCTTTACTTAAGAAATTATTTATTATTATTATGCCACTAATATTAATTAGCCTTTTAATTAAATAATAATAATTTTTAACTATTTTAATTTAAACCTTTAATAAGATATTCCCATGCCTAACTATAATATAACTATAGCTTTATTTATAAAGAAACTAGAATAATATTAATATATCTAGTAAAATATTTTTATAAAATATAATAGTAAAAAAGCTGCCAAGAATAGTCTTAAAAACTCCTTTTCTAGTCCCTAGAATAACCATGGCTATTTACTAAACTTAATAGCTAACTATTATACTAGTCCTATTACTACTAGCCTATATTATCAGCCTATTTACTAGCTAAATAGTTTTTTTAGTTTATATTATTAAAACCTGGTATAGCTATAGCAAGCCTACTAGTTTTTTTAGTTAAATATATTATACTATTCTTTAATTTTAAATTTAAATTTTTAATATTAATTAAATTTATAAAACTTGTTAAACTACTAGTAATTCTAGTAATATAGTTAAAACTCCTAGAATTTTAATAAGGTAATAAATACTTTAAATAAAAATAAAAAGTAATTATTAACCCTAAAATTAATATAAAGCCTACTTTAGTAATACTACTAATTTTTTAAAAAACTTTACTTTTTTTATTTAATATTTTAATTTTAAAGCTAGTCTTATTACTTTTTATACTTTATAGGTTTTACCTACTAGTTTTATACCTGCTTTTATACTAGCTTACTTTATTTAAACTTTACCTTATATACTAGAACCTGCTACTAAATTTAAAAAATAAGCCTTTATTACTAAAGAAAATAAGAACCTTAAAAATAATACCTTTATTATTAATACTTGCTTAATTAAAGCTAAGCCTATAATTATTATTATTATTTATAAGTTTTATAAAGCTAAATTCCCTTTAAAAATACTTTATATTACTACCTTCCTAAATATTCTAGTTTTATATTTACTAGTTCCCTAAATTAATTACTAGTAGTGCCTTTTATTAGCCTTTAAAAAGCTAAAATTATTGCCTTTATAATTTATTATAAAAATATTATTAAGTTTAATTATTCCTTTTTACTTTAAACCTGGCAAAGTATTATTACTAAGGTTAATACTAATATAGTAGAAACTTATACCAAGATCTATCTAGATACTAGATATTTAATAACTATTAAAAACTTTATATTTTTAAAAGCTATATTTAGAGTTAAAATTAAGTAAATTAAGTTCCTAGTTTTTATTAAGGGTATTAATTCTTATTATTAAACTAATTAAATTACTTGTTTTAACCTATACTTTCCTACTACTTTTAATTCTAGTTCTTTTACTATAATTAAAAATACTTTACTATTTATTAAGATTAAAATTTAAGCCTACCTTATTAATAATATAAAGCTAAACTTGCTAGTTAAGACTAAAATATTTATTTATAAAAATTTAAGTTTAATTTTAAAGCTAGAATAATTTCTATTAGTTTTTATTAAAACCTTGCTTTTCTTATTTATTATTAAGTAAAGTTAAATTAAGTTACTAACCTTTCTATTTATACTATAAAAAAGGTTATTATATCTCTTTATTTTTATACTTAAATTTTAATTTTAGTAAAGACTAAACTTTCTATAAATTAAGACCTTTTATTTACTCCCCATGCTTAATTTACTAAAAATAATAAAATTATAAGTTTAGTAACCTATAATTATTTAATTAATATTAGTTTCTTATTTATTAAAGTGTCAGATAAGGTCGGATCAGTCCTGCTTAGGGTCACAAAGAGACCTGTAAGGTATTCTAAGATCAAAGATAGAAGAAAAGGATCATTAAAATGTAATTGTAGTATTATTGACTAAACTAACTATATTACTTGTTCCAAAGATAAGACACGAAGAACAAAACTAAATACAGCGGGTAGTGACTGTCCTGATATATCCTATCTATTATAGCTTCGTCTATGCTTATTGTAGCTCTGGCTCTGCTTAAATTGTATCCCCAGCTATGTTCCGCGTAGCCCTGGATATGCTCATATCCTTGGCATTATATCCTTGAGTATGATATTAGTCTGTTATTGTCCCATAGTGTCACACATGCTAGGCACGGCGCGGCTAATTAATTGGCCATGGGGTAATGGTTCATGACAATCCCCTTCTCCCTAAGGCTTTGTCCTAAAGCTCTTTCTAATAAGTACTAGTGCTTCCCCCCTTAGTAAGTCCCTTTTTTATTCTTTATTCCTTTCTTCTTTGTTACTTTAGCTAATCCTTGTAATATTATTTAATTTAGGCATAAAGAAAAACAAACTCTTCTATTACTTTAACAATTAAGGTTTTATTATAGTTATTTCTTATACTTGTTATTCTTATCTTAACAAGACATATATAAAGGTAGAAGGCTCTTCTTGTTACAAGGCCTGTATTTCTAAAGGTAGTCAGGTCTGGTATATTAAGTCTAAGGCGACTTTTTTTAATAGCAAGTGGTAGAGGCCTGTTTAGGCTTAATATAAAATAAGTGGTAATAAGGAGCAGCTATTGCAGAAGCTCCTTTATCTTAAAAAATAGGAAAAGTTATTATAGTAGCATGCTAGTAACTTTATTACTTGTAACTATAAAGAAATTAAAGAGCTTAAAGCTCTAGAGGAAAAAGAGAAGGTAAAAAAGGCAAGCAAGATAGAGGTAAAAAGGGCTAAACATTAGTGGCAGGTAATTACCCTCCTTGGTCTTCCTTTGTCTAGTAACAATAACTAGCTTGCTATTACTTTAGCTTTTATTAGTCCTTTTTTAGCAGGCCTGTTAATTAACCCTTTTTTATTTGTGGCAATTAATACCTTTAATATTCCTTAATATTTTTAGGGCAACTTAGGTTCCTAACTAGTTCCCATGTATTATCTTCTAGTATATATCCTTTTTATTATACCAGGTAACAAATCTAACCATCTTTAGTCTTTTAATCTAGGATCCTTTTAACTTTATATTCTTTGTCTTTATTAGCTTTATCTTTGGCATTCTTGGGGTTTTTAGTTAGTTTTAATAATAAGATATAAAATACTAGATAAACTCGCATTCTTGTTAATAGCATTAATTAATAGTTATTATTTACAAGTTTTTTTATAATCTTAAATAGTCTATATTTTATAGTGTCAAGTTTATTGCTTAATTATTTACTTTTAATATTAAAAATTTTTTAACCTTTAGTTTATTATAGCAGGTAAACTCTCCCCCCTTTTTAAAGAACTAGCATGTCCACGCACTTTTTATTATAATAAGCCTTTATTTTTTATTCTACTTATTAAATATCTTTTACTATTGCTCCATGCAAAGTATTAATATATTTAATTTATATTCTTGCCTAGTTTAAGTAATTCTTAACTAGTAGTTTCTTTTAATTTATTCTTAAATATTATCCCAAGTTTATATAGTATAGTATAGTCCCTATTATTATATTTTATATACTATTTAATATAAACTATGCCATAGGTAGCAGTTCTACCTAATTACTCTAGTTTTAATCCAGGTAATATTATAGGTATTGTTCTATTAATTAAATTATTCTTTTTAACTAGCTATTAGTCTATTAATAATTAGTAGTAAATATTCCTATTATTATATTACTTGCTTTTATAAGTATTTTCTAAAATTTTAAGGTAAATAACTTGTCCCTATTTAATATAAACTTTGTTAGTAATCCTATTTATATAAAGACTTCTTGTAGTATTAGTACTACTAGTTTTACTATAGTAATATCCTTTTTTATTAGTTATAGTATTAAATATTTTATAAGTTTACATATATATATTATAGTATTTATATATATAATTCCAGTAACTAGATCTTTAAATACTAGTAATCCCTGTATAAAATTAACTATAATAATTTTCCATGGTTTTTAAGGTATATTTATCTATTAAAGTTTTTTATATAGTTTATATTATAATAGCTTGTTTCTCTAGTATTTAAGGCATTTATTAATATACTTTTTTAATAAGTAAAGCTATTTTATTAAAGTAATAGTATTGTTTAATCTTTTTTATTATCCTAACTATTCCTGGGTGTCCTTTAAATAGTAAATTATAGTATTATTATTTAATTTCCATAATTATAGATTTTAGTACTATAATTTGTCCTTTAATAAAGATAATTTCCTTAACCTTGTAACTATCTTGTATAGTAGCTACCTATTTCTAGATTTCTTTATCTTGCTGCTATTCCCTTTTAAGGTATTCTAGGAACTTGGTATCCTTAATAATAATAGTGGTGGCTAGCTAAGTATTTTAGTTAAATTAAATAATATCCCCTTTATATTACAAGATATTAATCTCTAGTTTTTATATATTAACTATAAGGTCAGGTCTTAAACTTAGGGCATTTATGGCAATATTTTACTTGCTATTAATATGTTTAATCTTAAATTAATATTATAATAGTTCCTGTGCCTATTAAATTTATCTTCCTTTTAACTCCTTTATTATTATAAAGTAAGTTAAGTTCTTGTAGTCTATTTATACTACTATTTTATACCTTGCTCCTTTAAAATAATATTGCTATTTTTTAAACCCTTTTATAATAGCAAGTATTTCTCTATTATGCATGTTATATCCTTATTTTACAAATATTATTTTCCTTGCATGAAACATGACAATTTACTATTTCCCTTGGTTATTCCTTTATTCTAGGACTAGACTAATAGCTCCTCCTAAAGCATTAGTTTTTAAATAAACCTAAAGCTCTAGATTAAAGAGTTAAATAATTAGTTTATTCTTAATTTATTTCTTAATTACCTTAAAGGCTCTTTACTAAGCAGGTCCCTACTTAAAAGGTACCTTGTCCTTTACTAATTCTAATATTAGTATTATAATTTTTGTATAGCTTTCTAGGAATTATTATATATATCCTGTTATTCCTTAAAAGCCCTAAACTTCTTTTATATTACTAGGTACTAGCTATTTAAGAATAGTAGTTTTCTTCTCTGGCAGTATTTGTAATCTATTTGGCATAAAGATTAACCCTAAGTATTCCACTTTAGTAACACTAAATCTATATTTATTAATATTTATGCTAAGATTTGCTTTTATAAGTCATGTCATGACTTTTTATACATGTCCTAAATAGTTTACTAGGTTCTTTAAATAAATAATAATATTATTAAAGTATACTATAATAAAGTTATTTATATAGTCCCCTAGGACCTAGGTTATAAATCTTATAAATTTAGCTAGTAGTTATTTTAATCCCATTAGTGTAACAACCTATTTATAAAGTCCCATATTTATTAAAAATCTAGTTTTCTTAATATCCTCTTTAGCTATTAGGAGATTATAGTATCCCTACTTAATATTAAATATAATAAGTATTATTACTCCTAATAGTAGGTCTTGTTTCTACTCTATATAAGGCACTTTATTAGTATTATTAATTATAATATTATTTAATAGTTAAAAGTCTATAACTAATTATTTCTTTCTATTCTTTTTTGGCACAAATATTAGTTAGCTTGCTATTTTTCCTTAACCAAGTTATATAAATCCTACCTTTAAGAATTTCTTTATAAACTCCTTTTTAAGCTGGAGTTCTAGTTGTAACTTTTATTATTACTTTACTTGCAGTAGCCTTGCTCCTTTTATAAGTAGTATCCTTACTTTAAATTTATTAGTATAATCTAGTAGTTAGTAGTCTTTCTTAGTAAATAAAGTAATAAACTTATAATATTCCTTTGGCAATAGTTTTTTAGCTTTAGCAAGCTCCTCCTTGTACTACTCACATGGTTTCCTTTTATTAGCTAGTTAACTTTACTATGGTATTTTATTTATAGTACTATTAATTCTTCCTCTAGCATGCTAGAATAGTATTAATACTAGTATTATTATTCCTATTTTAACTAACCCCTTTTCCCAATTAATTTCTAGGTTAACTACTTGCAGCCAGTCATGTCCAAGCACAGTATTATATAGGTTTTAAATTATTATAACTTTTAGCTTAATCCTGGTGTTATATTTTCCTAAAATTAGATTTACTTTTTCTATTATCTTTGCAGGTCCTTATTAAATAATTCTTCTATCTAGTACTTTAACTATTTAAATAATACTAGTATTTTATAATAAAATCTAGTATTTTTTAGTAAACATGTTTAATATATAGCTATTAATTGCTCCTAAATCTAGCAATATTCTTGTATAGTATCCCTATATTTTAGCAATAATTACCAAGGATACTAAGCCTAGATTAGTAGCCAGCTATACCTCTTCTTGGTATATTTAAATATAGTTAAGGTAATTCTTTTACTATAGCCTTGTTCTTGTCTTTTTATCTATTCTCTAGTATTAATAGTAGTCCTTCTATCTACAGTTGCCATTAATATTACTATAAAATGGGTGACTTGGCTCTTAGTAGTAGTTATAATATATTTTATTTATTAGGCATTAGTATATTATTCTTATGGCAATGCCTGGTAACCTTAAAAACCAATTATAAGTTATCTTTTTATTTAAGTGCTTCATGCACTCTTGTTTAAAGCATAATATTTAATATAGTCCCTTATATATTTAACTTTTGCTACTCTTTGCATAGTACTTGTATAGGCATTTTAAGACATGTCCTAATCCTATATTATAAAACTTTAATCCTTTTAAGTAGGAGATTTATTTATATTTATTTGTGAATTCCTTGTTAATCTTTCCATAAATTGCACATTTATAAAATGTCTAGTCTTGGCACTTTTTATATCTAGTTAGCAATTCCCTAATATAATATTACCATACTTCTTTAAATTCTTTCTAACAGGTCACTCAAGCAGGTTTACATGTATATTCCCTGCTTTATTCCTTTTATAGGTTTATTTCTATTTATTGTAATCCTTGCATTGCATCTTTAAGGATGTCTTTATAATTCTTAGTGTTAAACGACGCTTTAGGCGGTGATCTGAATTCATCATATTAGTGGTTGTCCTAAGCTAGAAGACAGAAAAGGTATCACTGGTAAGTAGAGGTTGCGCGAAGTGGTCAACCCAGTAACCATAGTGGTTATGTAATTCCTCAGCCGTCGGCGGTTAGGAGTATTGTTAATAATATAGGGGGTTTACAAGACTAACATCCTTGTTAAAAACTGAAAACAGGAATAGAAAATAAAGATAGAAAAGCAATAATATATTAGTATATCAGGTAATACCATATAAAATTAATATAAGAGACCTTCCTTATACTCATGTATAAGTTCTTTAGAACCATTAAGGTTGGTTTAATAAACCTATTTATTATTATTTGGACCATAACCTTTCCAGTAAACAAGGTATTTAAGACAGGGAGTATGGTTTTAACCAAGCAGGCAAGTTCTCTTTCCTAGAATAGCTTTAACTTTCTAGTGGTCCTTATCTTTGGGGAACCTTTTATTAAAAATAGCTTTAGGCAGTGGCAGTTCTTGGCCATAGGGATCATGCTTATAATTATGCCAGGCAAGTTTAAGCTAAGCAATTAAAAATACCAGGTGTACCTTCTAGTTTTGTGGGAGTTCTAGCAAGTAAGCATGTTAACTAATCCTTTTAAGGACCTTTAGGGGACTGGAATAGAGATGCAAGAACTTTGGATATGGTTTTCCAGGAAGGTGATATTTATAATAGAGCCTTAAATAAACCTAATCTTTAGGATAGAATTCCATAGGTAGGTATTTCTAATTATAGGTATCCTTTATTTAAATAGTGGTAAAGTTTATTGCCTCCTTAGTATCAAGGTAGATAAAGAAGTCTTGTTTAAAAACTTGCTAGATTAAGGCATTCTAGGGTTGGCAAAGCTTAAGGCTAAATAATAGCTTGTATGGAGTTTTGCTAGTTAACATGTTTAGGGAACTATTTATAATATTAAGGACTAAAGGTAACTAGTTTAACCAAGGGACACCTTGCATATAGCCATAATAAAATATAACTTTAATAGTTTAAATTATTTGCTTAAATTGGCTGTTAGTTTGCAGGTAAAAGGTAATAAAGTAGTGCCAGCTTGTACCTAAAGTAGTTATTATACCCTTTTAAAAAGTAGACATGAAGTAGGGATCCTGGTTAAAAATAAAGTATTATAGAAGACCCTAGTTATAGGATTAATAGTACTTGGTAAAAGCAAGACCCTATTATTTTATAAACCAGGTGCTATACCTAGGAATTAGGCTAATATATTTAGTAAACTTATTAATAATAACTAGTAATATATTAAAGTTATTGGTGGCCACTAGTAATGTGACAATAAAGTTTATGGTAACTATATTAAATAGAACTAGGGCAGGCAACACTAGCTATAGAGTACTATAAGGTTTATATCTTTTAAAAATATTTATTTAGCAGGCAGGGCACCAAGTAATATATTCCTTTAGTATTTTTTAACTATAATAAATAAAGATGCCTTTTATAAAGTAAAGACAGCATTTAAGACCTTAATAACTATAATTATCATGAATTATTTAAAAGAACTTAGTGGCCATAAATTAAGGTAGGTATAACCATGGCTCTTTATAAAGGTCTCTATTTGCTTCCTTTTTTAGGATATAAAGTAGACTATTAACTTTAGTATATAAAAGCTTTGCTTTAGGATTAGTATATAAAGTTTAAAAAATTAGGCTTGCTTAAAAATTGTTCTAATATTCTTATTTAAGTTAGGCTTTAAATTTATTACTAAATTTAATGGTAGAACTAGTATAACAGGCTTTAATATTAAGTAATATATTAAGGTTAGTTTTATAGGCTAGAAGTTGGTCTTTAGGTCCAGGTAAGCAAGAAAGAGTGTTAGTAATAATATTAGTTTTACCAGGTTTATAAAAGATGTCAAGTTTAAACTATTAAATATAATAGCTTGCCTATACTAGATAAAGGTTTAATTATTTTAAAGCAACTATATTAAATAATATATATTTTAAAATGCCAACTATAAACACATGATTTATATAAATAATAACTAAAAGATGTGACATGTTAATTAGGTAATATACTTTTTAAAGAACCTAGATAAGGCAGGAGACTTCTAGTTTAGTGGGCCAGTAATTTTACTCCATGAAAGTTAATACTTAAAATAGGAATAGGACTAGTTTTACTAATATATAAGCAGGTGGAATAAATAATAACTTTAAGTTTAAGAAACTATTAGTATCCCTTGCATGAAATATTATGGCGCCCATTCCCTTTATAAAAGTATTAAAATTAATAAATAAATAGTGCTCTAGATTAAAATAAGCAAGAAATAATAAGTTTAAGAAAGCTTTTTACAAGTAACCAAAGGCTTTCTTTTTAGTAATAATAGGCTCTAAAACAGGTGTTAATAAAGCATATTCACGACATGCTTGACCTTTAAAAGGTCTATTTTATAATAAAGCAGTCTTGTAAGCCTTTAAAGGTTTAGTAAATTTTATATAGTTTTTAATATAGTAGTAAAACCACCTAGTCAAGCCTAGGTAAATCTTTAAGGCTTGGAGATCTTTTAGGAACTCAAGCTTTTAAATACTTTAAAGCTTTTCTTCTAGAGTACTAAGACCTAGTATATTTACCTATTAACCTAGTAGCTAGACTAAAGGAAAACCTAGGAAGGCTTTGGCAGGTTTAAGTTTAATATTTAGGTTCTATAAATACTTAAATACTAGTTCTAGATAGTATAGATACTCTAGTAGGGTTTTTAAAGTAATAATAATATTATTAATATAGGCCTTGCAAAACTTAGCAAGGTCCTTAAGATTTAAATTTATTTATTACTATATATATAGGATACTATTAATATAGCCTATAATTGCTATATAAAAGACTTCTTAACTATAATAAGTAATAATAGCAAGGCAGTTTTAATAGTCCTGGTAAACTAGCTATTAATAAAAGAACTTGCAGGCATTAATAATACTAATATAATTATATTTATAAACTATATTAATAATTTTACTTTAACTTGGGATAGGATAGAGATTAGGGATAAATTTATAATTTAAACTATAAATATTAACAATAGCATAACCTTTCTTGGTTAAAGGAATACCAGGTTTGCTTAATAGTATTAATCTCTAGACTATAAAAATAGGGTACCTAAAAGGGGTATGGCCATTTATAAAGGATATTTTCTACTATTAATATAGCAGGTTAAATATAGTATTAATATACTACTTACTTTTTAAACTAACATGGTAAACTTAAGGTTTAGAAAGTTAGTCTTCCTATTTTTCCTTTAATAGTATTTCTATTTATTTATCCTTAAGTATGTTAATAATTTTAATATTTATATTATCCTTGCTTGCCTAAATATTAAAGTAGGAGACTAAGAAGTTAAATTACTTGACCAGGTTAGGGTTCTAACTATAAACTATAATACTATTATAAAGAACTATAGTATTATTAAGGTCCTCTCTAGTAAAGAAATTAGGCAGGAGACCAGGCTTGGTTTTAGGAGCTGGTTTCTTTAAACTTGTAACTATAGTGTGGTTGGCAGTTATTTTAATAGTAATATAATTTACTTTTAAAAACAAGTATTTAATAAAATTATAGTAGGATAGAGTCTTAATTTTAAATTTAATAGAAATTATTTGGTTATATTGGCAGGCAAGAACTTTAGCTTTAAAATTAATATAGTAGGTAGTAATATAGTTAAAATTAAAGACTTTACCTAAGTAATAATAATAGGCAACTATAATAGGCTTGTTAGTCTTATTAATTACTTTAATAAATAAGAATTTATAATTTACTAAATATATGTAAATAGCAAAACTAGTAATACTAGTTTAGGGAACACCAGGCAGATATATAAAAGGTTTAAAAATAAAATTTTAGTCTTTTAGCAATAAAACTTATATTTTTATAGGAATTCTTGCATAGGAATAAGAAGGTATAATTATTTACTTTTAAGTAATAACAAGTGCCTTTTTAATTTAGTAAGTATAACTTTTATAATAAATTTTAAAGTCTAGGAAACTATAGAAAGTAATAATACTAGTTTTTATCTTAAAATTTAGTAATAAACCTTTTTATTTAATAACTTTAGTTTTAACAAGTAGTTTTGCCTTAAGGTTATTAACCAGGTATATATAAAGGTAAAGTTTAGTAAACCCCTACTAGCTATTAGGAAAGGTTCCTGGAATAAATAACAAGAAAATAGTAATAGTATTAGCTTTCTTAGTAGACTTAATACCTTTAACTATTATTTAGTTATTAGTTTTTTTAATAGTAATACTAGGAATACTCTTTACTAAAGTAGAATTAATAATAGTCCAGGAGTAACTAGTATTAATATAAATATCTTAAAATTCCTTGGTAGTATTTAGACTAACTCTTGCTATTATACTATAATAGGTTTAAAGAAGTTCTTATAAAGAATAGTTATTATTTTTATGGTATTTAAACTTAATAATATTTATAAAGCTGGCAAGAATAGTAGGAACCAGGTTAGCTTTAGCAGTGCATGAATAGGGAAGGTACTAATAAAGGGTAGAATTAAACTTAAAGTATTTATAATAGTAGTTATAAAAAGTTATAATAGGTTTAAAATTAGTAATTTTAGCTTTAAGTTTTAATGCTATCTAGATATTAAATATATTTAAATAAAAAGTATTTTAATTTATAAAAGTAGGCATAGATTTAAGTAGTAAACTTTTATTTCCTGGAATACTAGAATTAGGCTTATTTATAAAAGCTTGACTATAGTATACTTCTTAAGGCTTGTTAATAAAATTACTTTCCAGGTTATAGGGATTAACCTAGTAGGCTTGCTTGTTAGTAGCAGGAATAGGATCTTTACTATAATTAGTCTTAGGTTTAATAATATCTACTATAAATACTTAAGTATTTTAATTACCTAAATTCTAGCCTTAATTTTTATTAGTAAAATTCTAGTTTAATAGGTAATACTAATTTTAGGGTTAATAGTTTATATTATTAAAGCTACCTTAATTTTTATTAAAGCAGCCATGGTTTAACTAATTACCTTGAAAGTTAAAGTTTAAATTTTAATTTTAATATTTAAAACTATTTAATAGCTATAAGTTTATCCAACCTTAATATAGTCTTTAAGGTTAATAATTACTTTAATAAAATAGAATAGTAATAAAGTAGTTTATAGGAATAGGGTTTTACTAGTAAAATAGCTAAGGCTGCAGGTAATATAGTTAGTAGCTAATAGGAGGGTTAATTAAAGATTAAAAACTATAAGAAATAGCAGGAGCAGGGTATCTAGATTAGTATAGAACCTTAAAGTTAGGACCTATATTACTATTATTATAACTACTATAGTTAAAATTTTAATAATTATCTTACTTATTATAATACTTGGTAGTAATATTTTACTAGATATACTAATATTAATTAAGCTTTTTAAGGAAGGAAGCTAAGCTTATTTTAAGTTTAAAAATTGGGATATCTTGCTACAGGTTTAAATTTAAGTGGTTTTAAATTATAGATATTTAGTTATAGGAACTAGAGATTTTAGTAGCTTAATATAGGTATATAACTTTTTTAGTAAAAGCTTGCAAAGTCTTCCTAGCATGGATATTAGGATACCTATAAGACAAGACTATAAGCTTATAAAGGGCAGCTTAAAAATTAGGCTTGAAGTACTTGGCTAGATAAGCAAGCTAGCCAACTTTTATAAAAGCAGCCCTAAAAGTAACTTTCTTAAAGTTTATAAGCTATATAGTAAACTAGCTAAGGGCACTTTTATAAAAGCATGCTTAAATATTTGCCTTGACCATGTCTTCTTCCTTATATATAATAATATTATAAATTTAATCTATAAAAATATTAATATCTTTATAGTAAGTGGTGTTGCTAATTTACTTAATAGCAATATCTTTATTAAGGTTAGGCCAGAAATATCTAATTTCCTTTATTTTCTAGTGACTAGTCTATTTGTTAAATAGAAGATTGCTATTAATATTACTATTTAGTTAGCTAAATAGTAGTAAAGGTAGTAAAGGTCTAGGAGGACTAGGAGGTCCAGGAGGTCCAGGTAGTCTACTAGGAGGACTATTTCCATTCCCTAAAGGCAGACCTTGGTTTCTAGAAGGGTTAGGCAAAGTAGGTCTAGGTAGTCTAGGAGGATTACTAGGGTTTAATAGACTACTACCTAATTTTAAAGCTTTAAAAGTAAAAGCTTTATTATATAAAGGGTTTAACAAGGTAGGGTTAGCCCTTTTATTAAAGCAATACTTGAATTGCTTAAAGCAGGTATTAGTATCTCTTTAATTTTATTATATAATACTAAGCAGATTGCTTAGGGAAGGCTTATCCTGGTAAAAAGTTTAAATATTAGTTCTAGAACTAGAGGTAGCTATGGCTTAAGTTTATAAAAGGCAAGTTAGACTTGCAAAATAGTTTTGGTTTCCTTTATATAGTCATGTAAAATTAAATGCTAGGTAATTAAAATAATTTTAAAAAGTAAAAGTAAAGCTAAATAAAGTTTTAAAAGGACCAAGTTTAAAAATAAATAGTTCCCTAGTTTCTTTAGTAGGATCTTATTTAGTACCAGGTTCTTTAAAATATAGCAATTCTTTAAGATTAATAAAAGTAAAATTAGCTTTAAAACTGGTGGAACTTTTAAACTATTGGTTAGCCTTAGGTTTAGGACCTAGAATTTAGTGTCTGGTATAATAGTAACAAGGGCAGGTTGGCAAAGCAGGAGTATTAAAAGTGGTCCTGTAGACTATAGGAGGTTTAAGCAAGGGATCTTTAAAGGAGCTTTATAGAGTTACTGGCCTCTAGACTTGCTCTTTAGTTCTCTAGACTTGCTCTTTAATTCTCTAGACTAGATTTTTAATAGTTGTTAAAAATTTAGGTTCTGGCACTAGATTTATAGGTGTAGTTAGCCAAGCTGGATTCTTGCCTTTTAAATTACCAAAAGTAAAGGCAGAAACTACTAAAGTAGACTAGGATTAAGCAACTTTAAAAGGTTTAACAGGGTCTACTTAATCTACTTTAGGTAATAGAGTATTAGCAATCTAGGTTAAGAAGTTAGGAAGCTTGGTAATACTAGTAAATTTAAATAAGTAAAGGAATTTAAGGACTACTTAATTTAAATTAAACCTATTTAATACCTAGTTAGCAAGGAACCCAAGGTTTTTAAAAGACTTTAGCAAAGAGTAGTTAGTAATAAGGTATTTAATAAGGTAAAGTATAGGACTAGTAAAGTTATTAATCTTAAATAAATTAAAATAATATTAAAAGTAATCAAGTTGGTAAGCAAGTTTAGTAATACACTTGCTTGATTTTACTAGTATTAAGAATAGTAGTAATAATAAAAACTAGTATAGGGAAGCTTATAAGGATCTTAATAAAGTAGTATAGAATATAGTTAACTAGAATAATAGAAAGACTAATAAGAATAATAATAAAGATATAGATTAATAAAGTAGGAATAATAAAAGTAATAGTATTAGTTAGCTAATAAAGGACTTGAATAAAGTAGGGTTTTAAAGGTGCATGCTTAATTTTAAAATAGATTAACTAGTTCCTGGAGGTGGTAAGAAAGAGCAGGCAAGGATTGGCAAACCCGTGATATGGTAAAATAACTATTAAAGTAGGTTTAAGGAAAGATAGCAGGGCACTAGCTGTCAGGGTACTAGATTTAACAAAGCAGGGCACTCTATAAAATTAATATTAAAATTAGCATAGTAAATAATATAGTGAAATTAATGTAGCTAATTAAAGTCCTGGTTTAACCAAGGACATGCTACCAGGTTGTTAAACAACACTTTAGGCAGTGATCTAAATTTATTATATTAGTGGTTGTCCTAAGCTAGAAGACAGAAAAGGTATCACCAGTAAGTAGAGGTTGCGCGAAGTGGTCAACCCGGTAACCATAGTGGTTACGTAATTCCTCAGCCGTCGGCGGTTAGGAGTATCGTCAACACTTAGTATAAGATAGCCATTTATAGTAGGCTTTATTTATTTATACTTGTTATTCCTTAATATCTCTTTTATTAACAAGTATCTCTCTATAACCATGTTATAGGTCTAATGCTCCTAGCTCTTTGCTATTATTAGTAGTATTTTTAGTATTAATATTATACTTTAATAACTCTTTATTAGCTAAACCCCCTACTTGGCATCCCTTGCAGTCCACTTTAATACTATATTCTTTAAATTTCACGTATAACTTCTTGACATCTTTTATTATTTTCCAAGTATTAGTTACTTCTTTCTATAGCTTGGGGTTTATATTTTTTTTATCTTGTTATTATAACTAATGTATAATTAACTAAATTAGACCTTTTATTTATTCTTATTTATTAAGGCTGGTAACAACTTTAAATCTTATCTACTTAATAAAAGCGTCCTGTAATAGTGTTTTGGTTGCTGTGGCTATTATAATTTATAAAGGTTAGTTAGCTATTCTATCCTTCTATTTAAATTGGCATTTTTGTGTAATATAACTAGTCTTTTTATATAGTATTTTCCTTTAAACTATTTCTTCTTTTTACCTTGGTAAGACTTTCCTACTATATTATCTTATGTAGCAGCTAGTTGCATTTCCACATCTCCATCCTTATCTTGTCAGGTTTATTTGTTGTTTTTATAGTAGCTTTGCCAGTGGTTATTCTTATTATTATAATATTATTTTAACAGGCAGTTCTTAATTTCCAATGCCATGTTAATAAGTTTATTAAGTGTTTTAGGCTTTTCCTTGTATATCAAGCCATCTTTAATCTCTAGCTTAAGAATTTAATAAAACCAGGATTGTAATAACTTGTTGTCCCAATCAAGATTGGCAGTAATCTAGTTAAATTTTAATACTAGTTCTTCTATAGTTATCTTATTTTCTTGTTATAGAGCATAAATATGTTATTTAAAGGTCTTTTCTATATCCAGGTCTCCAAAAGCTTTTATAATAGCTTTCTTGTATTTATTGTAGGTTATAAACATGCTAATTATTACTTTTTATTAATTTATATTTATATTCTCTTAGTAGTCTCTTATAAAAGGCTTAAATTAATTAAAAGCTGGTCCCTTAAGGTACAAACCTGCAAACATAACCTTGTCCATAGCTAGTGCCTGAGACAGGTTATTAATTCTAAGGTGCATGTCCATGGATGTTAAGTATCTCTATATAGTTGCTCTCTTACCTTTAAACACTTTAGCTTAATTAGCTTTAACTCCCTTAAAGGCCCTAAGGCTATTAACTTGTCCCATGAGGTTCTTAACCATGTTCTAGAGCTTGACAATCTTTTTATTGCTACTCTTATTATCTAAGTTATCCTTCCTGGGCTTGGTAGAGTTCTTGCTAACTATTAATATTATAATAGGGTATGCATCTTCTTTTCTTTAAAATAAGGGTGTCTTATTATTAAATAAGGTTAAATTAGTCCTGCTTAAGGTCACAAAGAGACCTGTAAGGTATTCTAAGATTAAAGATAGAAAAAAAGGATTATTAAAATATAATTATAGTATTATTAACTAAACTAACTATATTGCTTGTTCCAAAGATAAGACACGAAGAATAAAACTAAATATAGCGGGTAGTGACTATCCTTATATATCCTATCTATTATAGCTTTATCTACACTTATTATAGCTCTGGCTCTGCTTGGATTGTATCCCCAGCTATGTTCCACGTAGCCCTGGATATGCTCATATCCTTGGCGTCGTATCCTTGGGTATAATATCAGTCTGTCGTTGTCCTGTAGTGTCACACACGCTAGGCACGGCGTGGCTGATTGATTGGCCGTGGGGTAACGGTTCATGACACAAAGTAGCTAATAAGTTTTTTAAACCTATTATTATTACTTGTAAAGCAAGGCTAGGGATAATTACTAACTTTAATTTTCTATTAAATTTTAAGGTTAAGCCTAAAGTTATAAAACTTACTTATATATAATTAAAGTAGCTTTTTACCTTTTTAAAAGTAAGTCTTAAGACTAAGAATAAAGCTTCTAGTAACTAGTATTGCCAATATATTAAAAATGCTATAATTAAAGCCTAAAAGGTTAGTATTAAAAAAGAGAATAGGGACTTTACTAAAGCTACTACCCTTAAACTACTTAATAAGGAAAGCTTAGGTTAAACCTATACTTTAAAGAATAGTATTACTATATATAAGAATACTAGAGGTATAAATATAAACACTCTCTAGAAAGTTATTAAATAATATTATATATAGGGATTTATTATAAAAAATATTATTAATATCCCTAAAAATTAATAAATATAAATTTTATTAAAAAATAATTAAAAAGACTAACTTTCTATACTAAAAGTCTATTACTTAAGTTAAAAAGATTACTAGTTTATTAATAAGACTTTTAATTTACTAGTTTAAATAAAAAAGCTATTAAAAGTACTAGGCTATACTTTTTTTACCTATTTTATTTTTATTATCTAGTAAACTATTTTATTAAATAATAGGTTACCTAAATAAAAAGGTTATATTATTATTAATTTCTATACTATAAATAAAAAAGTA
>NW_027396946.1:0-21381 GCF_047715825.1 Aspergillus stella-maris | reverse complement strand
AATAGCTTTTAATCTAGAAGATATTATAAATAATTAGTACTACTTACCTTTTTAAAAGTCTTTATAATATTTAAATATTACTAATTCTTTAACTATTATAATTATTCTAGTATATTAATTTATATTAATTTAAATTTATTATTATCTAGATTTACTTTTATCTTTTTAAGTAATTCCCTAAGGCTTAATTATATAATATAAATAATATAAAAAATATAAAAAAGTTAATTTTTATTAAGCCTAAGTAATTAGCTAACTTCCCAGATACCTGCTACTATTATATTATTATTTAATATATTATTTATAATAATTAAAAGAACTCTTTTTATAATATTATACTATTAAAGAATTTTAATTATAATTTTATTAAAACAAGTACTAGAATATAAGTTATTTAGTGGCTTAAATTTAAAAAGTACCTTATAGTAATTTTAATCTTAATTTAAAAAGTAGCCAGTAACTACTATAAATATCTAGAAGAAAAAGAATATCTAGTAATCTAGTATAATTAATAAACTACTTCTAGCTAGAAGTTTATTAAGTATATTTAACTAGCTTATAGTAATATTTTTATTAAGAAGCTATTAAATACTATATATAAATAGAATTTCAGGCTATAATTTAGTATACCAGGTAGTTTAAAAAAGGTTATAAAAGGCTAGGTATTTAAAAAGTTAAAATAAGAGATAGGTAGTTATAATAAAATTAAGTATCTTTTAGTTTAAAAAATACTTGTTAAAATATATTAGGGATTATTATAGCTAGAAATAAAGTATATTAATAAGGTTAAGCTATTTCTTATAAGCAAGAATATACCACTTTTTATAATATCTAGTTTATTATTTTTTTAACTACTTTTTATATTTAATAACCTTTTTTAGTAAAATAATATTAAAGAAAGGATAGTCTAGCATGCTTTATAACTAGATAGACAAGTATTACTTTATACTTTTTATATATAATTCTTGGTTACCTACTTTATTTATATACTACTTGCTTAAACCCTTGCTAGACTATTACTTTTTTTTATTTTAATATTTATTTAATAATAAATTGCTTTTAAAAGTTATTTATATCTAGATATTATATAAACCCATACTTGCTAGAGTAGTGGCCTAATATATACTAGATTTTTTAAGGTATAGGCTAGTAAAAAAGGGCATGGTAAAGGAAAAAGGAAACTTTAATTTACCTTGTAAAAACTTAACTAGCTACTTAAAAGCTTTAAGGCTTTTAAAAAAGAATTTAATAGACTATTCTTAGCCTTAAAAAGTAAGTTAAAGTAAAAAAAGATATATAATTAAAATATTATAAAGTATTCTTATAAAGAGTATCTTTATAAGTAATAATTAAAAAAGTAAAAAAGAAAGGAAAGATAGGGACTTATAAATATTTTTAATTAATTATAGCCCCTATAGTTATAAATAATATAAATAATATAGATTTAACATGTTAAAAAGAAATACTAGATATTAAATAATTAAATAAGTAAGCTAGTACAGGGATAACAAGGTTAACCATGATTAACCTTACTATAGCTATAATAAAGCTATATTATAGCCTTACTAGATTAAGGCTTGTACTATTTTTAGATACTTTTAGTATTTTTAAATAAATATAACATGGGAAATTATAAACCTTAAAAAGCTAATATAAGGGACTACAGGAAATTAAAAGAATATAAAATTTTAATACCTAAAATAGCTATAGTAGGTGCCTAAGGTAATACTATTATAGTATTACCTAAGGCTTTAAAATAGGGCTATAAGAGGTGGTTAGAATAGGTAGAACCCTATAACTCTTATTCCAGACATAATACCTGGAATAAGGGTCTAGTATTAGCAAATTTTAAGTACCTAGGTACTTGAAATCCACTGTTAAACGACGCTTTAGGCGGTGATCTGAATTCATTATATTAGTGGTTGTGTTAAGCTAGAAGACAGAAAAGGTATCGCCAGTAAGTAGAGGTTGCGCAAAGTGGTCAACCTAGTAACCATAGTGGTTACATAATTCCTTAGCCGTTGGCGGTTAGGAGTATTGTTAATAATACAGGGGGTTTACAAGACTAACATCCTTGTTAAACACTAAAAACAGGCAGAAAAGCAATAATGTATTAGTACATCAGGTAATACCATTTAAAATTAATGTAAGAGACCTTCCTTATACTCATGTATAAGTTCTTTAAAACTATTAAGGTTAGTTTAATAAACCTATTTATAAAAACTATGCTTATAATTATACCAGGCAAGTTTAAGCTAAGCAATTAAAAATACCAGGTGTACCTTCTAGTTTTATAGGAGTTCCAGCAAGTAAGCATGTTAACTAATCCTTTTAAGGACCTTTAGTGGACTGGAATAGAGATACAAGAACTTTAAATATAATTTTCTAGGAAGGTAATATTTATAATAAAGCCTTAAATAGACCTAATCTTTAAAATAGAATTTTATAGGTAGGTATTTTTAATTATAGGTATCCTTTATTTAAATAGTGGCAAAGTTTATTGCCTCCTTAGTGTTAAGGTAGATAGAGAAGTCTTATTAAAAAACTTGCTAGATTAAGGTATTTTAAGGTTAGCAAAGCTTAAGGCTAAATAATAGCTTGTATAGAGTTTTACTGGTTAACATGTTTAGGGAACTATTTATAATATTAAGGACTAGTTTAACCAAGGGATACCTTGTATATAGTTATAATAAAATATAACTTTAATAGTTTAAATTATTTACTTAAATTAGCTATTTATTTATGGGTAAAAGGTAAAAAAGTAGTGCCAGCTTATACTTAAAGTAATTATTATACCCTTTTAAAAAGTAAATATAAAGTAGGGATCCTGGTTAGAAATAAAGTATTATAAAAGACCTTTATTATATAATTAATAGTACTTGGTAAAAGCAAGACCCTATTATTTTATAAACCAGGTACTATACCCAAGAATTAGGCTAATATATTTAGTAAACTTATTAATAATAACTAGTAATATATTAAAGTTATTAATAGTTCCTAGTAATATAATAATAATATTTAAAGTAACTATATTAAATAAAACTAGGGCAGGTAACACTAGCTATTAAGTACTATAAGGTTTATATCTTTAAAAAATATTTATTTAGTAGGTAGGGCACCAAGTAATATATTTCTTTAATATTTTTTTAACTATAATAAATAAAGATGCCTTTTATAAAGTAAAAATAATATTTAAGACCTTAATAACTATAATTATTATAAATTATTTAAAAGAACTTGGTGGCCATAAATTAAGGCAGGTATAATTATAGCTTTTTATAAAGGTCTTTATTTACTTTCTTTTTTAAAATATAAAGTAAATTATTAACTTTAATATATAAAAGCTTTACTTTAAAATTAGTATATAAAGTTTAAAGAATTAGGCTTATTTAAAAATTATTTTAATATTCTTATTTAAGTTAGGCTTTAAATTTATTACTAAATTTAATAGTAGAACTAGTATATTAGGCTTTAATATTAAGTAATTTTACAGGCTAAATATTAAGGTTAATTTTACAGGCTAGAAGTTAGTCTTTAGGTCCAGGTAAGTAAGAAAGAATATTAGTAATAATATTAGTTTTACCAGGTTTATAAAAGATATTAAGTTTAAACTATTAAATATAATAGCTTGCCTATATTAAATAAAGGTTTAACTATTCTAGAGTAACTATATTAAATAATATATATTTTAAGATACTAACTATAGACATATAATTTATATAAATAATAATTAAAAAACATGATATATTAATTAGATAATATACTTTTTAAAGAACTTAAATAAGGCAGGAGACTTCTAGTTTAATTAGCCAGAAATTTTACTTTATAAAAGTTAATACTTAAAATAGGAATAGGACTAGTTTTACTAATATATAAGCAGGTAAAATAGATAATAACTTTAGGTTTAAAAAACTATTAGTATTTCTTATATAAAATACTATGGTGCCTATTCCCTTTATAAAAGTATTAAAATTAATAAAAAAATAGTACTTTAAATTAAAATAAGTAAGGAATAGTAGGTTTAAAAAAGCTTTTTATAAGTAACTAAAGACTTTCTTCTTAGTAATAATAGGCTTTAAAATAGGTATTAATAAAGTATATTTATAACATGCTTGACCTTTAAAAGGTTTATTTTATAATAAAGTAATCTTACAAGCCTTTAAAGGTTTAGTAAATTTTATATAGTTTTTAATATAGTAGTAAAACTACCTAGTTAAGCCTAGGTAAATCTTTAAGGCTTGAAAATCTTTTAAAAATTTAAGCTTTTAAATACTTTAAAGCTTTTCTTCTAGATTAGACCTAGTATATCTACCTATTAACCTAGTAGCTAGATAAAAGGAAAACCTAGGAAGGCTTTAGCAGGTTTAAGTTTAATATTTAAGTTTTATAAATACTTAAATACTAGTTTTAAATAGTATAAATACTCTAGTAGGTTTTTTAAAGTAATAATAATATTATTAATATAGGCCTTGTAAAACTTAGCAAGGTCCTTAAAATTTAAATTTATTTACTATTATATATATAGGATACTATTAATATAGCCTATAATTATTATATAAAAGACTTCTTAACTATAGTAAGTAATAATAACAAGGTAGTTTTAATAGTCCTAGTAAACTAGCTATTAATAAAAGAACTTGCAGGTATTAATAATACTAATATAATTATATTTATAAACTATATTAATAATTTTACTTTAATTTAGGATAGGATAGAGATTAGGGACAAATTAATAATTTAAACTATAAATATTAATAATAGCATGACCTTTCTTGGTTAAAGAAATACTAGGTTTACTTAATAGTATTAATTTCTAGACTATAAAAATAGGATATTTAAAAAGGGTATAACTATTTATAAAGGATATTTTCTACTATTAATATAGCAGGTTAAATATAGTATTAATATATTACTTGCTTTTTAAATTAATATAATAGACTTAAGGTTTAAAAAGTTAATCTTTCTATCCTTTTTTTAGTAATATTTTTATTTATTTATTTTTAAATATATTAATAGTTTTAATATTTATATTATCCTTGCTTGCCTAAATATTAAAGTAAAAGATTAAAAAGTTAAACTACTTAACTAGGTTAAGGTTTTAACTATAAACTATAATACTATTATAAAAAACTATAATATTATTAAGGTCCTTTATAGCAAAAAAATTAGGTAAAAGACTAGGCTTAGTTTTAAAGACTAGTTTTTTAGTTGGCATTTTAAAATATATATTATTTAATATAGTTACCCTAGAGTGGTTAAACCTTTATTTAGTATAGGCAAGTTATTATATTTAATAGTTTAAACTTAATATCTTTTATAAACCTGGCAAAACTAATATTATTATTAATACTTTTTCTTGCTTACCTGGACTTAAAGACTAACTTCTAGCCTGTAAAACTAATTTTAATATATTACTTAATATTAAAGCCTATTATACTAGTTTTATTATTAAATTTAGTAATAAATTTAAAGCCTAACTTAAATAAAAATATTAAAATAATTTTTAAGCAAGCCTAATTTTTAAACTTTATATACTAATTCTAAAGCAAAGCTTTTATATACTAAAGTTAATAGTTTACTTTATATTTTAAAAAAGGAAGTTAATAAAGACCTTTATAAAAAGCCATGGTTATACCTGCCTTTATTTATAACCACCAAGTTTTTTTAAATAATTTATAATAATTATAGTTATTAAGGTCTTAAATATTATTTTTACTTTATAAAAGGCATCTTTATTTATTATAGTTAAAAAAATATTAAAGAAATATATTACTTGGTGCCCTACCTGCTAAATAAATATTCCCTAAAAATATAAACCTTATAGTACTTTATAGCTAGTATTACCTGCCCTAGTTTTATTTAATATAGTTACCATGGACTTTATTATTATATTACTAGTAGCCATTAATAAGTTTACTAAATATATTAGCCTAATTCCTAGGTATAATACCTGGTTTATAAAATAATAGGGTCTTATTTTTACTAAGTACTATTAATCCTATAACTATAGTCTTTTATAATACTTTATTTCTAATTAGGATCCCTATTTTATATTTACTTTCTAGAAGGGTATAAAAATACTTTAGGTATAAGCTAGTACTACTTTATAGCCTTTTACCTATAAACTAATAGCTAATTAAAGTAAATAATTTAAACTATTAAAATTATATTTTATTATAGCTATATACAAGGTATCCCTTAATTAAACTAGTTACCTTTAATTTTTAATATTATAAATAGTTTTTTAAATATGTTAACTAGCAAAACTCTATACAAGCTATTATTTAGCCTTAAGCTTTATTAATTTTAAAATACCTTAATCTGGCAAGTTTTTAAGCAAGACTCCTTTATTTACCTTAATACTAAGGAGGCAATAAACCTTACTGCTATTTAAATAAAGGGCACCTATAATTAAAAATACTTACCTATAGAATTCTATCCCAAAGATTAGGTCTATTTAAGGCTTTATTATAAATATTACCTTCCTAGAAAATTATATTTAAAGTTCTTGTATCTCTATTCTAGTCCCCTAAAGGTTTTTAAAAGGATTAGTTAACATGCTTACTTGCTAGAACTCCTACAAAACTAGAAGGTATACCTGGCATTCTTTATTACTTAACTTAAACTTGCCTGGTATAATTACAAGCATGATCCCTATAGCCAAGAACTGCCACTATTTAAAGCTATTTTTAACAAAAGGTTTCCTAAAGATAAGGACTACTAGGAAGTTAAAGCTGTTCTAGGAAAGAGAACTTGCCTACTTAATTAAAGCTGTACTCCCTGTCTTAAATACCTTATTTACTAGAAAGGTTATAGTCTAAATAATAATAAATGGGTTTGTTAAACTAACCTTAATGGTTTTAAAGAACTTATATATAAGTATAAGAAAGGTCTCTTACATTAATTATTACCTAATATATTAATATATTATTGCTTTTACCTCTATTTTCAATTCCTGTTCCCAGTATTTAACAAGGATGTTGGTCTTGTAAACCCCCCATATTGTTAACAATACTCCTAACCACCAATGGCTAAGGGAATTACATAACCACTATGGTTACCAGGTTGATCACTTCGCGCAACTTCTACTTACTAGTAATACCTTTTCTGTCTTCTAGCTTATCACAACCACTAATATAATGAATTCAGATCACCGCCTAAAACATCGTTTAACAATGACCATGACCGCATCTGCGGTGATGGTTATCAATCCTATAGCCGCGGTTGCGGTTATGCCGCAGCCTACTGGTATATTTAATATAGGTCTAGTCTATATGGTTTCTTTTACCTGATTCCTGCTTTATACAAGTGCATGGCCTTTTTTAATTAAAAGGCCCTTTGTAAAAGCAATCTGTGCTCTAGACTATTTCCTTTTTTAAAGCTGTTTCTTATATATAGCCTGTAAATCCTGGTTTTCCTTTGCAAGAATAGCAGCCCTATTAAGGGCTATTTTAAACCCTTTAACAAGCTAATTTAACATGGTCTTTATTAAACTAGGTGAACTTTATATATAATATTGTAATAGCTTTTTAATTATAAATATTTACTTACCCAATTGCTTGAGATTATATAGTATTTTAGGTATAGAGGTAGTTAATTAACTTGGGGGTGGTATAGGGGTTTTTGAATATATATTTAGCTGCGATAGCACATGTTCTGGCTGCAAAGGGACTAATTTAGCTACTAAAAAGCTATTTTAAATATTCTCTAGCTTAAAGGCTGTTTCATAAGTATTAGAATAGGCCTTAAGAAAGTCAAGCTTGTTAATATGGTTAAAACCAAGCCACATCTTGTTCTTAACAAGGCGGCCATACGCGTGCTTTAAAGGTGTAAAAACCCAATCTTAAGAGGCTGCAAGAGATGTAATAAGTATAATGGCATGTAAATTAGTATAATATTATATTTTATACATATCTAGTTAAATTAGGGAGTTAAATGGCTTCCATGGCCATTAAAGATTAATAGTTAGTATCTGCCAGTTGTATGGCTATTAGTTACTGGGATAAGGAGTTTTTAAAGCCACTATAGTCTAATCTTATTAATTGTCCAGCCATTAGCACTAACCTTAATCCTCTAGTTACATGGTAAGGCATTATTCTTATACCATTTCTTAATATAGACCTTTTCTTTAAAAATAATACATGGTAAAAGTGCCCACCCCATGTAGTTAACATACTTAATCAAAGTAACCTATTTATAATTGCCTGGCTGTACAAGAAATAGATGGCCAATTATTTTAGCTCTTATAACTACCTTTATAGTAGCTAGGCTGCGGCATAACCGCAACCGCGGCTATAGGATTGATAACCATCACCGCAGATGCGGTCATGGTCATGAGATTTAATGACCATCACCATCACCGCAAACTTAAGGTTAACCATGGTTAAACCATTGTTAACCTTGCTATGGCCGCACTAGCATAACTCTTGCTTAATTATTAGTTTTAAGCCTCCTACATGATACTTATAAAGCTTATATAAGCCTGTTACTATTTATTTTAAACATGCATTTAAGTTTTTTTAATATAAACCTCTTATTTTATAACAACTATAGCATAAATATAGGAAATTAGATTATAAATACTAAATAAACCTATTATTTAGCTTAGTTAACCTTTTCTTTATATTATATTATACTATTTATTATTATATTTTTAAGATTTAGGATAATCTGCAAGTTGAAACTTGAAAATATATATTTTACCCAGGCATTATGGCCTTGTAGTTCCTACATAGTATTACTAAAACCCCATAATTCCCCGCGAGTTGTTAAGGTACGGGCTTGGGAATATAATTAAAATAGGGTAACAAAGTAAATATATAAACTATTAAATAGGTGCTTAGTTTAACAAGACATTGCTTAAAGGCCAGGAACAGGATTAATATTAAAGTTTAGGAAGTATTGGCCAACCAGGTAGTTAAAACAGGTAAAATCTGTCCTAGTGCCAGCTTAGAGCCTTATTCCAGGCATGGTGCCTGGAATAAGTATTACAAGATTCTGCCTGTTCTAACTACCTGGCTGACCAATAAAGGTCACGTGTATTTTAAGTACTTGAAATCTACTAACACCAAACATGAATAGTTATTCCCTATGTCCCCTGTAAGGATAAATGGGATAACAAGGGCAGGTATTTTACCTAAGGTTAAAATAACCAGCCAGTGTTATAGTGCTAGTTTAGACCCTTATTCTAGGCATAGTGCCTGGAATAAGTATTATGAGATTCTGCCTATTTTAACTACCTGGCTAATAGATAGAGGTCACATGTATTTTAAGTACCTGAATATTTAAAATCTACTAACACTAAATATAAATAGTCATCCCCTGTAGTCCCCCGCGAGGATAAATAGGATAACAAGGGCAGGTATTTTACCCAAGGTTAAAATAACCAGCTAGTATTATAGTGCCAGTTTAAACCCTTATTCTAGGCATGGTGCCTGGAATAAGGATCGCGAGGTTCTGCCTATTTTAACTGCCTCTTGTGGCCCTATTTTAAAGCCTTAGGCACCTACTATAGCCACCTTAGGCATCAAAATTTTATATTATCTTAATTCCCCGTGGTCCCCTATATTAGCTTTTTAAGGTTCGTGATCCCCTATGTTATATTTATTTAAAAATGCTAAGAGTATTTAAAGATAGTACAAGCTATAATCTGGTAAGGCTATAATATGGCTCTATTACAGCCATGGTAAGGTTAACTATAGTTAACCTTGCCATCCCCGCGCTGGCTTACTTATCTAACTATTCAGCATCTAGTATTCCTTTAATATATTAAATTTACATTATCTATAACTACAAAGGCTATAATTAATTAAAAATATTTGTAACTCCCTATCTTTCCTTTTTCTTTTACTCTTTTAATTACTACTTATAAAGATACTCTTTACAAGAATACTTTATAATATTTTAATTATATATCTCCTTCTACTTTAACTTACTCTTTAAGGCTAAGAATAGTTTATTAAATTCTTTTTTAAAAGCCTTAAAGCTTTTAAGTAGCCAGTTAAGTCTTTACAAGGCAAATTTAAGTTTCCTTCCTCCTTTGCCATGCCCTTTTTTACTAGCCTGTACCCTAAAAAATCTAGTATATATTAGGCCACCACTCTAGTAAGTATGGGTTTTATATAATATATATTTAAACATAGAGGACTCTTAAAAGTAATTTATTAAGTAGTGGCTTATAACTAGATATAGTAAGTAATATAAAGAATAGTTAAACATATATTAGGATGGTAAAAAGAAAGTAATAGTCTAGCAAGGGTTTAAGCAAGTAGCACATGAATAAAGTAGGTAACCAAGGGTTATATATAAGGAGTGTAAAGTAATACTTGCATATCTAGCTGCAAAGCATGCTAGAACATCCTTTCTTTAGTATTATTTTGCCAAAGGAGGTTATTAGGTATAAAAGGTAGCTAAAAAGGAAGTAAACTAGATATTACAAGAAGTAGTATATTCTTGCTTATAAGAAATAGCTTAACCTTACTAATATACTTTATTTCTAGCCATAGTAATCCCTAATATATTTTAATAAGCATCTTTTAAACTAGAAGATACTTAATCTTATTATAACTGCCTATCTCCTATTTTAAATTATTAAATACCTAGCCTTTTATAACCTCCTTTAAACTACCTGGTATGCTAAATTATAGCTTAAAATTCTATTTATATATAGTATTTAATAGCTTTTTAATAAGAATATTACTACAAGCTAGTTAAATATACTTAATAAACTTCCAGCTAGAAGCAGCCTATTAATTACACTAGATTGCTGGACATCCCCCTTTTCCCAGGTATTTATAGTAGTTACTAGCTACTTCTTAAATTAAAATTAAAATTACTATAAGGTACTTTTTAAATTTAAGCTACTAGGTAGCTTATATTCTAGTACTTGTCTTAGTAAAACTATAATTAAAATTCTTTAATAGTATAATATTATAAAAAGAGTTCTCTTAATTACTACTAATAATATATTAAATAATAATATAATAGTAGTAAATATCTAGGAAGTTAGCTAATTAGTTGGGCTTAATAAAGATTAACTCTTTTATATCCCTTGTATAATTTATGTTATATAATTAAGCCTTAGGAAAATACTTAAAAAGATAAAAGTAAATTTAAATAATAATAAGATTAAATTAATATAGATTAATATACTAGAATAATTATAGTAGTTAAAGAATTAGTAATATTTAAATATTATAAAGACTTTTAAAAAGGTAAGTAGTACTAATTATTTATAATATCTTCTAGATTAAAAGCTATTATACCTTTTTTATTTTATAACTTAGTTATTAATAGTTATTTACTTTTCTCTTCTATAAATTTAAAATCTAGTAGTCTTTATTAATACTAGTTTATAGTACTAGAAAGTATTTTTTAAGCTATAAACTAAAAAATTAAGGCTAGTACTAATTTAAAATATTTATATATAATAAAACTTTACCTTTTTAATACTTAATTAGGCTTAAAAATCTAGGTAAATATTAATTAATACTATAATACTTATTACCATATTTAATTTAAACTTAATTTAAAGGAGTGGTATTAGGTTAAGTATCTTTTATTACTTATAAAGCCTTTTTTTAACTTTACTAGTATACTATTAAAAATAAGAGATATAACTATTTAATATATTTTTAGTATTTATAACAAGCTATTTAACTATTTTAATTAGGCTAAGAAGAGGCTTTAATACAAGTCTATTTCCTAGAAAAAAAATATACTTATAGTAATTTAGGCTGCTAATATAAAGCTCTAGAAGTATTATATTAAAACTAATAAATAGCCTTATAGCTTAATTTATGCTATTATAACTATTTTAATATTATTAAAGAAGCTTTATTACTTTAATAATATAAACTAGAAAGGCTATAATAATTATAGAAGACTAATTAACTTTATAAAGTACTATTAAAACATCCTTTAAGCAAAGTTTAAACTTTATTAATAGCTAAATTTAGGGAAGGATAAGCCACTTAATATAAAGAAGGTATTCTAATTAGCAGGGGATAAGCTTAAGGAAATATATAATTTATAGACTACTTTACATGCCAAGGCTAATTAGCTAGAATATAAAGTTGCCTGGTATCTTGCAAAAGGTTAGTATTATATAGTTCCTACCCCAAATTCTAGTATATTTATACTAGTTATTAAATAGGGCTTACCAAGGGTAATTCCTAAACCTTTTAAAAGGAATATAAGTAGGAGTATCTAGTTCTTACTTGGCTTGCATGTAATATTTTTTTAGTACTAGCAAGTAAAGCTAGTATTAAATACCTTTTTAATTATACTTATAATATATGTTACTATTGCCAAGGCTAATTAAAAGAGAATATAATTTAAGATTTAATAATCTATCTCTTTTTAACCAGATTTAAGCTTAAGTATAGTTAGCTTAATTTAATAAAGGAGCAGCTTTTTATTAGTAAGGCTATATTATTTAATCAAGCAAGGCCACCTGTTCCTATACTTGCTAAGCTTAATTTAATTAGTAAAGATAAAAAGGAAGGAAATAAGGAAAAAGATGTTGCTACTTTTAATTTAGCTTTAAATTTAAATACTAAGGTAGCCTTAAAGCTAGTATTACCTCCAACCCAGCCTATATTACATGCTAGTTAGTCACGGGCACAGAATAAGCAGGCTTATAGTTAGATTAAAACTTTAAATAGTAGGGATAGCCAACTACCTTATATATTATTAAGTAAAGAAGGGTGACTAGAAAGGCATTAGAAGCAGCCCAAGCTACTAGCTGGATTTAAAATTAATAGATCTTAGAGTTTATAACCAGGATAGTCTAACTAAAGGGGAAATATAATATATTTAGTATAATATAGTATAAAGTCAAGAGCTGTAAAGTTGCTTATTTAATACTTTAAATTACTACTTTATAGTGCCATATATATATTAGTATACACTAAAAATACTAGAAATATAGTATAATTTATATATTCTTATAATCCTGGAAGGTTTGCATTATTTACACTGGTAAGATTAACCATGGTTACCATGGTTATAACCTAGCTATAACCATCACCTTACCACAGAGTGAGGTTATCAGAATCTCATAACCATCACCTCACCGCGCGGTTATGGTGATGGCTAACCGCGGTTAACCACGGTCATGCCGCAGCCTAATAGTAGCTACAAGGCCCATAATAAAGCTTAAGACGGTGAGCCTATTAGAAGACTTGAATTAATCTATCTGGTACTCTATGTATGGAATTCAAAGCATGAAGGCATTTAAAGAGGATCGTAAACAAACACGTGGATGGACCCTCGCGGAGCGAGGCTAACCAAGATGGGTAGGCGGTCGGAACAGCAGTATCTCGCGATCCTCATCCCGGGCACGGTGCCCGAAATAAGGTCTCAGATTTCAAGTACCCAGTGTTATGGGGTCCTCAGGCACCTTCGGACTCAAGGGTTAAGACCGACTCGGCCAGGTGGCCTTATTTCAGCTCCACTCCTGTATTTAGGAGTTCCCTCGTGCCAGGGGACTTACCTTCCCTTCTTCTTCCCCTTAGTAAATTCTTCTTGTTAAATAGGAACTCTATTAATTAGCTAGATCTTGGGCTTGCCCTTAATATTAAAATTTACTCTTCTTAAAGAACTATATAATAAGTAAAGTAGGCCCTACTTATTATATATTACTATTATATAATAGTAAAGTAAAGGAACCTTAAAAACCCTTTACTAAGAGACTAGTTTATATAGGAAAATATAATTATTAAATTTACTATCTTTTATATATAAAATTAAAGTATAATAATAATAATAAAAGAGCTAAATATATAAATTACCCTTTTTTAAAACTAGCCTGCCCCTATATTTATACCTTAAATAGCCCTTACTTTATATAAATCTACCCCTGCTGTTGCAGGTTCCGCCAGTTCCATGGAACTCTAATGTTGTTTACTGTTTCTTAGTTAGATATTAGTCAGTTCTAGAGCTTAGCTTTTAGTTCCTGGTTTTAATAGCTTAAATAGAATAACAACTTTATTAGAATTCATAAATTAATACCTTATATTTAATAATTAGTAGCATGTCTTTAATTTTATCCAGGCTTTTACAAGTATTCTTTTAACTTTATTTTTAAATACTTTATAATACTAAGTTTATAAATCTTTACTTAATATTTTACTAGCAGCACCTACTTTATTAATTATAGGTTACCTAATTACTAGTTTACCTTTTTACTATTCTTTACTACTTTTAAAAGTTAAAACCTTTACTTTTAGAAACTATAATATTATAGTAGTAAATTACCCCTCTAGAATATTAGTTTATCTAGTTTTAAAAGCTTGTACCTTAGCTTTCCAAAGCCCCTACTTTCTAGTTCTAGTTATTATCCTACTTTCTTTATTAAGGTATTATTTAGCTAACTATATTAATAGTATCTTTAAAACCCTAGTTTATTAATTAAAAGCCTATATTACTTTATTAAACCTATTTTTTTATTAATTAAAGCTTAATATTTATTAAACTAGGAAAGTATATAGCTAAACTAGCCTACTAACTTGTTATATTTTAATTATTTATTTCTTATTTTAAAGAGACTAATAAATTTAATAAATAGACTATTTACTTTATTAATTACCTTTAAGCTAATTACTTGCCTTTAAAATTTATAAAAAATTATACCTACTTACTTAATTAAGAAATTAGTTATACTTCCCTAAATAAAAATATTAAAGAATTCCTTTTCTTAATTAAGCAAGTAAATTTTAAAGTTTTACCTAACTTTATTTAATATATTTATTAATATTTAAATTTTTAGGCTAACTTTACTAATCCTGCAAGATTACTAGGCTAAAATTTTTATTTTATATTAATTTCTTCTTATTAATTTAAGGGAAAGAAACCTTATTTAGTAAACTTAATATTAAAAAAATAGGCTAGTAAAGAAAGCTTTATTAAAGTTAATTAATTAAAATACTAACCTTTTAATACTAAAGATTAAGCTTTAATACTAATTTAGGAAACCTTTATTAATTTTTAAGATTTTTTTATTATTTAAAGAGCCTTAATTTATTAAACTCCTACTTTCTTTGCCTAACCTTATTACTTATTTACTGTTATGGGCCCCTCGTACGAGGTGCCCTAAGAGACAGAACTCGGTCGCTACGCGACCTCGTACGATGACCCACCCTCGCTTACTGCCCTCCATTTCTTATTCCGCACACAGCGCCTGTACCTCTTCTTCTTCAACAGACCCTTCGTGTATATAGGCATGGTATAGTTTAGTACAAACATATCAACCCCTAACATTTACTAAGCTTTTTACTTTAAAATTAAGCCTAAAGGTTTCTAGTACTTTTCTATAATAAAATAATAAGATTTAAGCTATTCCTAAATTCTAGAAGGTTTTTAAAGTTTAAAACTAGAAAATTAAATTTAATAATCTTTTTATTATTTAACCTTAATCCTACTACTTTAATACTAGCCCTTATTTATACTATTTTTAAAGAAGTTAAGAGTTTAGCTTTACAAGCTATTTATAAAGTTATTTTTTAAATAACATGGCTTTAAGTTTTATAAGTAATTCTAGTATAGTTACTACTACTACTACTAAAAGACCTACTAAAAGACTTATTAAACCTAGTCTTAGTAAAGTTCTTTAAATATTAAAATAAAATTACCTTACTTTTAAAATATTATAGCAAGGTTAAACTATAGCTAATAAAAAGTTAAAGTTAAATTAAATATTAGTTTACCCTAGGGCCTAACCCTAATAAAAACCTACTTATATAAAATAATCCTGGAAACCAGGTACTAAACCCTGCTATACTAACTTAGCTAGTTCTAGTTATATTATTAAATTTAAACCCTGTCCCTCTAGTTTAGCAAGCTCTAGTCTATAGGTATGGTTTCTATCCTAGTAAACCTTCTAGTCCCCCTAACAGCCCTTTTAATAGCCCTGGTAGTAGTAATTTCCCTAGTAGTCCTCCTAGTCCCCCTAGACCTTTATTTCCTAGACCTCCTGGCTAGTTTATAAATCTTTATAATAGTTAAGCTAGAATTAGTAATTATTAAAAAATAAAAAAAATTAAATACTTCTAGCCTAATATAATTAATAATATTACTATTAAATAAATAGGTAATATAATATACTACAAGGATATTAATATTTTTATTAATTAAATTTATAATATTATAGCTATAAAAAAAGAACTAATAGTTAAGGCTAATATTTAAGCCTGTTTTTATAGCTTTACTTTAAACTAGTTTATAATATAGCTAAATAAGCTTTAAAAAATAGCTTTCTAGAATACTTTTATAAAAGCTGGCTAGCTTTAATTTTTAGCTACTTACTTTAAGCTAAATACTTAAGCTGCCTTATAAAAGCTTAATACTTTATTTTATAGGTATAAGAATATTAAATCTAGTAAAATATTATAATCCTTTGCCCAAGAAATTATTTATTATTATTATATTACTAATATTAATTAGCCTTTTAATTAAATAATAATAATTTTTAATTATCTTAATTTAAATCTTTAATAAGATATTTCCATGCCTAACTATAATATAACTATAGCTTTATTTATAAAAAAACTAAAATAATATTAATATATCTAGTAAAAAATCTCTATAAAATATAATAGTAAGAAAGCTATTAAAAATAGTCCTAAAAACTCCTTTTCTAGTCCCTAAAATAATTATAGCTATTTACTAAACTTAATAGCTAATTACTATACTAGTCCTATTATTACTAGCCTATATTACTAGCCTATATATTAATAGCTAAATAGTTACCCTAAATATTACCAGGCCCTAGTATAGCTATAACTATAACAAGCCTACTAGTCCTTCTAGTTAAACTTGCCATACTATTTATTAAATTTAATAAATTTTTAATATTTATTAAACCTATAAAACTTATTAAACTACTAGTAATTCTAGTAATATAATAATTAAAACTCCTGGAATTTTAATAGGGCAGTAAATTTATTAAATAAAAATAAAAGAAGTAACTATTAACCTTAAAATTAATATAAAGCCTACTTTACTAAAGCTAATTTTATAGGTAACTTTATTTTTTAAGCCTAATTTTATAATATTAATTTTAAACCTAGCCCTATTACTTTTTATACTTTATAGGTTTTACTTGTTACTTTTATTTTTACTTATTTTATTTAAACTTTACCTTAAATATTAAAATTTTTAATTAAGTTTAAAAAATAAGCCCTTACTATAAAAAAAGAAAAAGCTTTAAAAAATAATACTTCTAGTATTACTAGTATCTTAAATTAATTACTAGTAATACCTTTTATTAGCCTTTAAAAAATTAAAATTATTATCTTTACTATTTACTATAAAAATATTATTATATATAATTATTTAAAAAACTTATTTTTACTTTAAACTTGGCAAAGTACTATTATTAAAGTTAATATTAATATTATAAAGAGCTATACTAAAGTCTGCCTGGATACTAGTTATTTAATAATAGTTAAAAATATTAAGTTTTTTAAAGCTATACCTGGAGTTAAAATTAAGTAGACTAAATATTTAATTTTTATTCTTTTACTTTATTATTTATTAAAATTAAAATTTATGCCTATTTTATTAATAATATAAAGCCTAATCTTTTTATTAGGACTAAAGTATTTATATATAAAGGTTTTAAGTTTAATTTTAAAGCTAGTATTATTTTTATTAATTTTTATTAAAATTTTTCTTTTTCTATTTATTATTAGGTAAAATTAAGTTAAATTACTAAACTTTTTATTTATATTACTAAAAAGATTATTTTACCTTTTTATTTTTATAGTTATATTCTAGTTATTATAAAAATTAATCTTTTTACTAATTAAAGATTTTTATTTACTTCTTGCCCTTAGTCTTTTACTAAAAATAATAAAATTAAAGGCTTAATAACTTATAATTACTTAGTTAATACTAGTTTCTTATTTATTAAAGTAGCTAATAAGTTTTTTAAACTTATTATTATTACCTATAAAGCAAGGCTAGGAACTATTATTAACTTTAACTTTTTATTAGTTTTTAAAGTTAAGTTTAAAGTTATAAAACTTACTTATATATAGTTAAACTAGCTTTTTAAAAATAAAGGTTTTAATAACTAGTATTACTAGTATATTAAAAATATAATAAATAAAGCCTAAAAAATAAGCCTTAAAAATAAAGTTAAAAATTAAAGTAAGGATTTTATTAAATTTAATATTTTTAAGCTTTTAAAAATTAAAAGCTTAAAATAAACTTATACTTTAAAAAATAGTATTATTATATATAATAATCCTAAAAGTTTAATTATAAACTTTTTTTAAAAAGTTATTAAATAATATTATATATAGGGATTAACTATAAAAGGTATTATTAATATTCCTAAAAATTAATAAATATAAATTTTATTAAAAAATAATTAGGAAAACTAACTTTTTATACTAAGGGTTTACTAACTAGGTTAAAAAAATTACTAGTTTATTAATAAGACTTTTAATTTACTAGTTTAAATAAAAAAGCTATTAAAAGTATTAGGCTATACTTTTTTTACCTATTTTATTTTTATTATTTAGTAAACTATTTTATTAAATAACAGGCTATATAAATAAAAAGGTTATATTATTATTAATTTCCATGTTATAAATAAAAAAGTAAAACTAGATCTTTACTCTATACCTTAGCAAGAAGAAATTATTACTATAATTTATAATTATAAAATTATTACTATAATTAATACCTGCAAGTTTTATTATTAATAGCTAATTTAAAAAAAGTATTAAAATTAATAAGTAATAATAATATATTAAGGTTAAAAAGTTTTTAATATTACTATAATAGGGTTTATTAATTTAATTCCCTATATTTAAAGATAAATAAATCTTTACTTGGCTAAATTTAAGGACTTTTACTATACTTATATTAATAATATTATTATTATATCTAGTTCTTTAAAGAAATATATTATCTACCTTTATATAATATTTTAAAAACTTAAGCAGCTTAATATTAAGCTTAAGCCTTGGGCTTGCCCCTAACACCCAGGTACTTGAAATCCACGTGACCTCTTCGTCACGCTCGGGATCATGACTTGCAGGCAGTCGTGATAAAGCTAGTCTTACTAAAGTTATAGATATTCTTATTAGCAATCCCATACTACATCCTGGTAACTTGTATATGGTTAAACTACTTAAAAATTATTTTTAGATCCTTATATTTTACATGCTAATAGTTATACCAGCAAGAAAAGCAAGTTTTAAGTTTATTATAGTATTAAATAAAGTTGTATACCCATTTCTTTGTAATAGTCTAGATAGGAGTTTCCCCATGCTTTGCCAGTAAGATATTAGCCATTTCTTGTATATAAGATGGCCAGGGAGCCGCACCATGCTAATTAAGAGAAAGGATCTATTATACAAGTAATTCTTTTTTATTTTAGGTTAACTCCATAAGTTTGCACGTGCATTATATTAAAAGGTATGGCCTTTTAGTCTTTTTTAAAGGGTAGGTTTAGAAATATTGTAAACATGTACTACTTTTTATATAGATAATTTTTCCTATTTTCCTAATTTAAATATTGCAAGTAATATTCTCCCCTCTTGTTCTAGAGAATCTTTTGGTTTTTAATGTACTTTTAGTGGCATGGTTGCTAATTAAATTTAGTAAGTATTTTATCAACCTATTATTAAATGCAAGGCGTTGATTCATGGATTCTAATGAAGTTGTTGTTCTATTCAGGCTATTAAAACCAGGAACCAAAAGCTAAGCTCTGGAACTGACCAATATTTAACTAAGAAATAGTAAATAATATTAAAGTTTTATGGAACTAGTAGAACCTGTAATAGTGCTATAAATAAAAGAAATAATATTATTCTTAATAAAAATATTAAATATAGGCTATTATTTTATAACTTTATTAGTTTACTTATTCTTAAATTCCTTAATTATTTTATTAGCCTGGATATTATTAGCATGGACCTATTTATTATAGTTAAAAAAATACCTATACTAATAAATTAGGTATTATAAAACTAGCTTCTAGGTTTAGCTAACTTAAATTTAGTATTTCCCTATTATTTAATTAACTTCCTAAACCTTTTTATTAGCTTTATTAATAATAGCTAGAGGTTTAAAAGGTTACTAATTAAAGAAATTATTTAAGCAAGTAAAATTAAAAGCTTGCTTAATTTTATTAACAGGTACTAGCTTAAGTTAAGTAATAAAAAATACTAAATAGATATTTTATTTAATAGACAGGTCTTTAAAATAGTATACTAAATAGCTAATTTATTTAATTACTAGAAATAGTCTAGTAAACTAGCAGGTAAATTTATATAAAGACTATATATATAGTAAGGTATAGCCCTTATATAGGTAAATATAGGCCAGGTCTTTAATATTTATTTTTATAAGCTTATATTTTTAATTATAGCTTTACTATATATAAATTATAATAAGCTTTAAGGCTTCTTTAATATCTAGACAAGTAGTAAAATCTTGCTTAAATATATACTTTAAAAAATATTATAATTATTATAGCTTAAAACTAAATAAAAGCTTATATAATAATTCCTTTATAAAAGTATTAATAAAAGAATTTAAAGTACTAATAATAAATAGTAACTACTTAATTTAATAGTTATTAAAACCAAGGGTACAGGCATGGTAAATTATAGTTTTAATAACTTAAATAAAGTATTTAGTTTAACTATTTAATTATAGATAATAAGTAATAATATACTACTAGTTAATATTTAACTTTATAAATTAAGGATTATAGTTACTAATAAATACTTAAGGTAATTTTTAATTATATTCCTTAAAATACTTTATTATTTTTAAACTTTAATTAATAGCTATTATTTTTATATGCCTAGGGATTAAGCTAATATACTTAATAAATTTATTAATAATAATAAGTAATATATTATACTTATTATTTAGTAAAAGGTAAATAATAAAATTAATAGTAATAATATTAAAAAATACTAGAATAAAAATAATTGGCTAAAGTAAGCTAAAAGGCTTGTAGTAAGAAAAGGTATTACCTTAATATTTAAGGTAAAAATAAATATATTTATAAAGTATTTAATAATCTTTATATATAGCAAGACCTTTTATATAGTTAGTATACTTATTAAAACCTTAATAACCACTCTAGTTATAAACTAGAAGGAAAACCTCCTTCTAGACTTTATAAGAAATATAAAGCCAAGATTTATTAAAAATTAAAAGGTAACTAGTTTTAAAATTATTTATAAAATCTTATTTTACCAAGTAAAGTAGACTATTTTTATACTAGTAAGGTAAATTAGTAAAATCTTGCTTTATAGTCTTAATAATTAGTAAAGCCTAAAAATTCTTTATATAGCCTTAATAAATATACTTTTTAAAGCTACTAGAAAACTAAATTTTAATAATAAAAGG
>NW_027396945.1:0-21589 GCF_047715825.1 Aspergillus stella-maris | reverse complement strand
TTCCTTATTTATAAGGCACTTATACTTTAGTTTATAAAGTATTTTTAATACTTGGGGAAACTAGTTATAGTACCTTTTATATTTATAATATTTCCTATAGCTATTATTATAATATAGTATCTAGTAAATTATTATATATACTATATTACTTGTTATTAAATAATAGTAGTATAAGTAATTTTTAACATGTCCTATTCTTTTATTATAAAAGTTGATCCCTTTTAATTATAAAACTTGTTTATATTTTTTAGCTAGAAATATATTTATTTTACTATGCTTACTATAGCTATAGAATATTTACTTTTTATATCTTTTATATTTATTAATATAGTCCTATTAAGTCTAGTATAATTACTTCTAGCAAGTTACTTTTACTAGTAGGTAGCTACAAGGGTCCTTTTTTTTATTTTTATTATTTATTTATCCTTTTAGCTTCTTACTAGTAAACTATTTATTCTTATTTTTAGTTACTTTATTAATAGTTACCTTATTAATTTTATAAATTAGCTTGTCTAGTATTTTAATAAGATATTTATCTTTATTTAACTTAGTATTTATTTCTTAGTTAATCTAGACTCCTTTATTAAAGTTAGATTTATTTAATTTATTATTCTTGTTTATGTCATGGACCTTGTAACTTAATTTCTTTTAATTAATTATACTTATAATAAGGCATCCCTTATAGCCCTTTATTAATTTATTTTTCTTAAGTATTATAAATATTTTATTAATATCTTTACTTTATTCCTAAGTATTTATTACTTCTTTCTATACTTTAGGGATTATTATAGTACCTTTTTTTTACTTTTATTAAATTTATTTTTAAACCCATGTTTAATAAGGTTAAACCCTAATATTACTTTTATTAAGGCTAGATATTATATCCTTGTATATTTATTTAAGGATAGCTTTTAATAATAGTATTTTAATAGTTATAAGTATTATAATTTAAAAGTTCTAGTTAGCTATTCTAGTTCCCTTTTTAGCTAATTAATATTCTTATGCTTAATATCCTTTCTTGCCATAGTTATAGTATTTCCTAGTAAATTATCTTTATTTATTACCTTGGGTTAACTTATTAATTACTTTAAATTATATAGTAGCTAATTATATTTTTATATTTTTATTTTAATCTTTCTTTTCTTATTACTTGTTTTTCTTCTAGAAATAGTTCCTATTTTATTACTTTTCTTTGTACTAGTATTCTATTTATCTTATTTTAATTAAAAATACTATTTTAATAAGCTTGTCTAGTATATCTAGCTACTTATTAATAAGGGCAAGTATATCTTTAATTCTTCCTTATAATCCTTTATAATATTTAGTTATTAATACTAACTTGTTTTATATAAGATATAATATTATTTAGTGGAATTTTATAGTATATTCCCTAATAGTTAACTATTCTTGGTACAAGCTTTTAATCTTGCCTTAAATAGTCTTTTCCAGGTTTAAATTACTAAATATCTTAAAGATTTGGGTCTTGAATTCCTTGTAGTTTTTAAAGATCTTCTTGGTTATTTCCTTTTATTCTTGTTAAGGGTTATTTTAAAAGTCTTGTATATATAGCTTAAACTAGTTAAATACAGGTCTTTAAAGGTATGTTCTAGTAAATATAATCTTATTAAATTCTTTTACTATACTTAGGTTGTTAATTTAAAAATATATATTTATTAAAGTTAGGTAGCTTTATAAGGTAGACTTCTTACCTTTAAAGGGTTTAGCCTTGTTTACCTTAATACCCTTAAAACTTTTAAGGCTACTAATCTTGCTAGCTATAAAAGTAACTATTTACTTTAATTATTTAAGCTTACTAGGCTAGGCTATAATAGCCAGAGCCTTAGGGGTGTTTAAGGTTATATTATTATTAATAGTAAATGCTTCTTTTTTTAAAATAAGGGTGCCTTATTATTAAATAAGGTTAGGGTTATCCTACTAAATATTAAATTAGACCTTAAGTATTTTAATATTAAAAGAGAGAAGAGTAAAGTAAAAGATATAATAGTAACTTAATTTATACTAGCAATTTAACTATATTACTATAAACTAAAGATAAGGTATAAAAGGTAAAATATAAATATAGGTAGGTAGTAAGTGTCCTTTTATACCCTGCTTAAATATTTTATCCTTAGGTAAAATATCTCTCCTATTATACCTATAAGCCATATTATTAATATCCCTTAATTATCTTGTTAGTATCTTAAGATACTATATATCTAATCCCCTAATATAACTATAACCCTATTCCAGCCTAGCGTCATATCCCATAATATGATGTTGGATAATCTTGGTCCTGTTAGACGTCACACGCTAGTGGTGGCTTTAGTTGGTCAATTGGCTGTAAGGTCACGCTTTCTGACACTAACCTTATTGGCGTGTAGTATAGCTTGTTTAAGAATAGCTTGCCTTAATACCCCCTAGTTCTTAATAGACTATTATAGTTGGCTTCTTTGCAAAGCTGCTTTAAACTCTTGCCTCCTTTAAATTAAAAAGGCTACTACTAGTAGTAATAAGGAAGTATATATAGTACTATTAGTAATTCTTTTTTATAGTATTTATAGTTATAGGCTATTGCATAGTATTAGGTTCTTTTTAACTATATCCCTTGCATATGTCTTTATTAGGTTCTTTAAAAAGCAAGTACTAATAAATTGCCAATCTTTACTTTATCCTGCCCCTTTTAATAGTATCTTTTCTTTACTATTGGTAACTTGCACTGCAGGGGCTGCTAATATAGGTCTTTAATTTAGCACTAACTTGATTTTACTTTACTAATCCTATTTATTATTTAGTATTTCCAGGGCTTCACGCCTATTAATTATATACTATCTTTTATAAAAGAAGATTTTAGCCCTGGTACTAACAAGAATAAGGAGACCTTTTACTCCTTTTCTTTTTAAAGGAGCTTGGCTACTTTTACAGCCTTTAAGCCTGTATATATTTTATATTCCTTGCCTAATTTAGTTTTAGGTTGGTTTAATAGTAATAGTATTGCATGTAGTGTGCCAAGGCAGTTTTCAAGTAAAAGGGTCTAGAAGGCAATTAAAGGATAGTAGGGCCCCTGGCATGTGTATTTGCTGCCAGGGCTGGTATAAAGTATTATTATTATATTTAGGGTAACAACCCATGTTGGCTATTGCCAGTAATCTTTTATTATAATATTAAGTACCTTAGGGGGCTTTTAGTAAATAGTAATATAATAGAACTTTAGCAAGCCTTCTTTTTAAAAATAATAAATACTATTAAGGCATATAATCTTGTTCTAGCTTAAATAAGGGTAGTTATAAATTTAAATATGGCTATTAATTGCCTTAATAATATATTAAAAGACTTTACTAGGTTGCCTCCTCTAGGGAACAAGGCTTGTAAGGACTAGACCAGGTTATAGGACAGACTATTTTTTTAAGTCCTTATATTTAGTATTAATAGTTTTATTTGTATTTAGTTTAAGTCCTCTTTTATCTAGTTTAATAAGACTATTTTAACCTTCCTAATATCTATATTTATAGACTTTTATAACTTTGCTTGATACTCCTATTAAACCTTAAACCTAGTAAGATAATAAGGAAGGTTTATATCTTTTAACTACTTGCAATAATAGTAGCGAAACCTTATAAAAAAAAGCTTACTTATTATTTATATTTTTAGTGGCAAGTTAATAGCAAATTAAAGGTGTCTTAAAACTTTTTAAGGAGGTTTATATAGCCTTTTAAATTCTTAATTGGCTCCTATAAGTTCTTATATTTAGGGTAACCCTTTTATTTAACAAGCCACTTATTTCTTTTATATTAGTGCTATTCTGCTAGTATGGCTTTAACTTCCTACTCTTCTTGGTTATTAACTAGAGTGGCTTCTAGCCTTTTATTAAGGTTATTCTTTATTCCATTCTATTCCTTTAATAGGGAGACATGGAAGACTAGGTATATTTTTAAGCAGGCATAGGCACTAATAAGTTAAAGGTAATATGCTTGTTTGCCTATAACCTCTATAATTTTAAAAGGGCTATTATATTTTAAGTTAAGCTTCTTGCTTGGTCTTTATATCTTTAGGTTTTTTAGTAATAACAGCACTAACTATCCTACCTGGAACTTCTTTAGTTTATAGTATTTATTATAGTAGTAGGCCTACATGTTTATAGCCATATATAGGTTTTCTTAAAGGTATTTTTAAACTCTAGTAAGTTCTTGGAGCCATTCTTTAACCAAGGCATAAAATACTTATTTTCCTAGATCTTCTAACCCAGGAATGGCAGGCTTGTATCCTTGCCAGGTCATGAATAGAGAATATCCTGTTAAGGCATGGGACACACTATTATAGGTAAACTCTGCAAGGCCTAGCCAGGAGACCTAGTTATCCTGTTAAAAGTTATAGTATATTTATAGGTAGGCTTTAAGTATTTGGTTCTAGTACTTGATTTAGCTGTCTATTTAAGGGTAAAAAGTAGTACTTAGTTACCTGTTAATTTAAAGGGCTTGGTAAAAGTCTTGCCAGTATTTTAAGGTAAATAGTAATCCTTTATTAGTTACTATTATTTATAGGGATCCTATTTTATATACTATTTTTATTATAAAGAGGTTAGCAAGGCCTTTTATATTAATAGTAAATATTATAGGGAGATATTATAATACTTTAAAGAATTAGTTTACTATAACTAGTACCATGTTAGCAATAATTCCCTTTTAATTTAATAGTGGCAAGCTAACTATAATATCTATTAAAATATCACACTATGGTATATTAGGGATTGGTAGGGATACAAGCTTCCCTTGGGGAATTCTTTTTAGGACCTTTATTCTCTAGCAAACCCTACAGGTATAAATATACTTAAAGACATTAGTTTTTATATCTAGCTAGTAAAATTTATATTTTAGTAGCTTATAGATCTTCCCCTCCCTAAAATGCCCTACTATAGGGTTATTATAGTACTTATATATAAGCTTGGTATATAGGGCAATAGCAGGTAAAATATAAATGGCTTCCTTATATAGCAGGAGACTATTCTTATCTTGCCAGCCCTTTAGGCAAATAGCTTCGCCCTTTTCCCCTTTTCCCTCTAGTTCTTTCAAGCCCTAATAAATTAATTTAGCTTGGGCATCCCTATTTTAAGCATTAATTAGGCAAGTATAAAAGGTAAGAAAGACAGGCTTTTTAATTAATTCTTCTTTTATTACTTTTATAGCTTTAAATTAAAGGGTTAGAAGTTTTTAGCTCTCTAGCCCTTCTTTAAATAGTAACCTGGTGGCAACCTGGTATTACTCTTCCTTAATTACTTTTTTATGGCATGCCAAGCCTAATATATTTAGTAATAACTTGTCACTAACTCCTGGCCTCGTGCCTTAAAGTTTTTACTATAGTATTGGAAGAAGCCCAACTACATGTTCCTAGTCTCCTAGGATATAATTACTTTATTAAGACAGGGCATTGGCAGGGTTGCTTCTCCCTGGCTTATATTTAATTTAAAGATTATATGCAGCTAGTAGCTCTGCCTAGCAGGCTTGTTATTAGTTTAAGACCTTGGTCTTAAAAAAATATTAAAGGTTGTCATAGTCTATTTAAACCCAAATTATATATAAAAAAGCCTTCCAGGTAGTAACACCACTTTTTAAAGTACTTTATAATAGCTAGCAGCTCTTGGTTATAGACTTTATAGTAAAGTTTAGCTTTATATAGCTGCCAAGAGTAAAAAGTAACAGGTCTCTAGCTCTCTTTTTCTAGCTTGTTAAGGTATTTATAGTATTACTATATAAAAATACTAGCAAGGGCAAAGATAAAGGCATCTATTACTAGTAGACAAGGCTGGTTGGGGTTATAAAGGGTAAGGACTAGAGGTCCTTTAAAGTAATCCTTTATTTCCTGGAATACTTTCTTAGCCTTTGCAGTTATTTTAAAGTTTTCTTTCTTTTATTTATTCTTTATACCTGTTAGTAGCTAGGTAAGTAGACAAGTCTATTAAGCATGCTAGTATATATACTTCTAGAAGTAATTAATAAATTTAAGAAATACTTAAACCTTGTAAAAGGATTTTAATTAAGGCCACTTAATAATAGTACAGGACTAATTTTTATTAATATATATTCTATTTTAGCCTATAATAAAGCCAAGGAATTTTACTTCTACCTTGTAAAACTTGTACTTGCTTAGCTTGATATATAACAAGTATTACTATAAATATTAAAGTACTATCTAAACATGCTTTTTATATTCCTTTTTTATTTAAGAATATATAAGAATATTATCAAGGTAAACCATGTAAAACTTATCTAGGAGCCCTTTTATTGCCATATTAATATATAATTAGAATATTACTAGTATATTAGTAAGACTAAATAGTATAATAGTATACTTAAAGTAACCATATTAAGTCTGGAATACTATTTTCTATTTATCTCCTTACTTAATCTAGATTCTATAGTAGGTATTATAAAGGTCAAGCTTTGTAAAGAAGCAAGCATGTACCAGGTAGTTTATTATTTCCTTTATACAAGGTAGTAAATATTAATTCTTATAGGTAAGAGTATTTAGACCTTGGTAGTTAATATAGTACTATAAAGAACTATTTACTTTCTTGGTAAAAAGGACAGGGGCTTCTATAAAGCTTTAAAAAGGGCAGATTCACCCTCTTTTAAGCATCCTATCTAGGTATTCCCTTAGTATTTACAGCTCTATTTAAGATAAGCTATAAATAGGACCCTATAGTGGATTCTTGTCCTTTTCCAGGTTAATTATATAAATTACATGTTCCCCTAGGAGCTTGGTTATAGCCTTTTTATTAAAGATATTTAAGAACTTGGCATATTAGTTAGGGAGTCCTAGTTTTATTTTACCCCTATATTATAGCGAATATACAAGTAGTAAGGTAGGATTAGTCTTTATTATTTTAAGGAACTATTTAGTAGATTCTAACCAGGTTATAGGCTTCTTGTGCCACTGCTAGTCTCCCAGGAAGAGGTCTATATTTATGCCAGTCTCCCTTAGCCATGGTCTTTCTAGGATAGCCATATACTAGTTACTATAAATATTAATAATATAAAAGCTAAGGTTAAATATCTTTATTTTACCTATAGAATTAAAGACCTAAGCCTTTATTTTTAATTAGCTATAATAAGTAGCTTTTTATTTATTAGTATACTAAATTAAAGGTGCCAAGGAGCCATCTTGTAAGCTAATATTTTTTTCCAGGAAATATTAGTATAATATAAAGTTATTATTAGCCCTAGTATCTAGTAAGGCCTTTAATTAGTGGTTTTACTCTACCTGTTAAATTATTAAGTTAGCCAGGATAGAAAAGTATTTATATTTACTTGGGTTTTATATAATATTAAGTTAACTTAATTTCCCCTTATTCTTCCCTATATAGAACCAGGATTAATAGCCAACCTTATTATATTTAAAGTAGTGGTTCTTTTTAAATTACTTTATCTTCCCCTTATTTCAAGATTTATAACTAGTAGCTAAGCCATGGTTGGCTTTCTTTAGTTTATTTAAGGGCTTTAAAGGAGAATATCCCTTTTTATTACTAGCTTGGCGCTATTATATAACTAAGGTTAGTCTAGTAGTTTAATTCTTGAGTTAGCCTTTATTAGTAGCAGATTAGTTTATTATTTTTTAGGTTTTTTAGAACTCCTATTAAATGTAAGATTTAAAAAGGATGGCTCTTTCCTTTGCTTCCTTTAAGGTTTATAGTTAGTTCTTTAACTAGGTAATATTATACTTAATCTCTTTCTTTAATATTACTATTTATAGCTATATTTAAAAGGTAGGGTCACCCAGGAGTCTCTAGATATCTTGACATCTTTAGGCCCACTTGGTAATTATTTATTTACCTTATTTTTTATTAAGTAGGCAATCTATATACTATAGGTTTTAATCTGCTTTTAGATTAACCTAGAGGTATAAGAACTTCTTAAAGTCTTCCCATGTTAAATTATATCCTGTCTTGTTAGCATGCTGTCTTTAACAAGTCTTGGCATTCTTATTAATCTAGCTAGTAGCAGCCAGGATCTTTTACTTGTTAGTAAAGAAGCTCCAGGGGTTATAAGTGGTTCTTTTTTAAAGGTGTAGGATTGGCAAGCTTGACATCCCTAGGTTTCTTCGCGTGGGGAGGGGCTTTATACATTGCCTGAGCAATGGTGGCCGTGATTGTTTAAATTATCTAATAATTTAGGGTGGTGGCGTGTTGGAGGTGCCTTAAAGGGGATCCTCTTGCTAATTATACACCCTATTATCACCTCTTTCTTGGGAGGTCTGCCTATTAAAGGGGACTTGGCATCACTTTGGCAGCAAGCCAGCTCCCCCTTAGAAGTAAAAGAGGTATTATAAGTCTAAACTATTATATTATTTAATAGCAGATTACTAGGGTCAAGCAATTTAAACTATAAGAAAGGTGACTAGCAACTACTAAGTAAATATATGGAGGATTAGGCAACCAGGACAAGCCAATAAGAAGATAGTATTCAATTTCAAGTTGGTACAGGAATGAATTGCTAAAGACCCCTAAGCAGGTCTTTAGCAACCCTTTAAGTAGGCGCTGTCTCGCCTCCAACCCAATTCTATGCTAGGCCTAATCTAGAAGTTCAATCCCTCAAGGATGTGGCTTGCAGGCAAAGGTCATATTGCATGAAGCCTGCAGGTGGAGGTCAGAGGTCGTCGCCGAGGCGGCCTGAGGTGTCGGTCGCTTGGCGTTGCTGGTATGCACGTGACGGCTCGAGCCGTAGGGCATGACACAGGTCTTTTAATAGGTCTTTTAGTAGTAGTAGTAACTATACTAGAATTACTTGTAAAACTTAAAGCTATATTATTTAAAAAATAACTTTATAAATAGCTTGTAAAGCTAAACTTTTAACTTTTTTAAGAATAGTATAAATAAGGGCTGGTATTAAAGTAGCAGGATTAAGATTAAATAATAAAAAAGAATTATTAAATTTTGTTTTCTAGTTTTAAACTTTAAAATCCTCCTAGGGTTTAAAAATAGCTTAAACCTTATTATTTTACCATAAAAAAGTACCAGGAATTTTTAAGCTTAATTTTAAAGTAGTACTAGAAGTAGGAAGCTTAGTAAATAAGTAGCAAGGTTAGGTAAAGAAAGTAGGAATTTAATAAATTAAGGCCCCTTAAATAGTAAAAGAGTCTTAAAAATTAATAAAGGTTTTTTAAACTAGTATTAAAGCTTAATCTTTAGTATTAAAAGGTTAGTATTTTAATTAATTAATTTTAATAAAGCTTTCTTTACTAGCTTACTTTTTTAAATTAATAAAAAGAAACTAATATAAAGCAAGAACTTTAGCAAAATTAGTCAAGTTAACCTAAAAATTTAAATATTTATAAATATAGTTAATAAAGTTAGGTAGAACTTTAAGATTTACTTACTTAACTAAAAATAGGAATTTCTTAATATCTTAATTTAGTAAAGTATGGTTAATTTTTCAATTAAGTAGGTAGGCATGGTTTTTTATAAACTTTAAAGGCAAGTAATTAGCTTAAAAATAATTAATAAAGTAAATAGTTTATTTATTAAATTTATTAGTCTTTTAAAAATAGAAAATAAATAACTAAAAAGTAGTAAGTTAGTGGGCTAGTTTAGCTATATACTTTTTAAGTTTAACTGGTATTAAGTTTAATAATAATAACAAGATAAACTTTTAATTAGTAAACCAGGGTTTTAAAAATACTATTAATATAGTTAGCTAAATAATACCTTAATAAAAAAAGTAGGGTAATAATTAAAACTAAAGAGTAGGGTTTAAAAAAGCTAAGGTATAAGCTTTTAAAACTAGATAAACTAAATATTTTAAAGGGCTAATTTACTACTATAATATTATAGTTCCTAGAAGTAAAGGTCTTAACTCCTAAGAGTAGTAAAGAATAGTAAAAAGGTAAACTAGTAATTAGGCAACCTATAATTAATAAAGTAGGTACTACTAGTAAAATGATAAATAAAGTTTTATAGTTTTAATATTATAAAATAGCTAAATAAAAGTAAAAAGAAGTACTTATAAAAGCCTAGATAAAATTAAGGACATGCTACTAATTATTAAATACAAGGCATTAATTTATAGATTTTAATAAAGTTATTATTTTATTTAGGCTATTAAAACCAGGAACTAAAAGCTAAGTTCCAGAACTAACTAATATCTGACTAAGAAAACAGTAAACAACATTAGAGTTCCATGGAACTGGCGGAACCTGTAACATAATGAAACTCCTAGTTTAACTAAAAATATATTACTAGGTTATTAAATAATACTTTAAGTAATAATTTAAATTTATTATATTAATAATTATAATAACTAGAAAATAGAAAAAGATATTACTAGCAAGTAAAAGTTATATAAGTAGTTAAACTAGTAACTATAGTAGTTATATAATTCCTTAGCCATTAGTGGTTAGGAGTATTATTAACACCTTTAGAATAATTTCTACCATTTTATAAACACGCGAGGGCCTTGGGGGGGCTCTATAAATATCAAGTAATACTATCTATTCTATTAAAACATTTCCTTGAGCTAGGGATAGCCTGTACTAATAGTTATAAAGTTTTACTTATAGTCAAAGACTACATGTAAAGTCTTTTTAGATGGGTATTTAGATAAATATTATATACATGTGCCATGGGCGCAATTTTTGCATATTTTCCATTTTTGCATATTTTAAATCATGTATTGGATCCTGCCTTCCTGCTTAACTAATTCTAATTTTAATCTACGCCTGAATGGTGGCATGGTGGTGCTTGAAGGTTAAGGGTTAAATACGCGTTGAGGGTGGTGGGGGAAAACACCGGCCGCCCGGGAATTACGTTATAGTATAATTATATATAAAAGTATATACTAGAAGCTATTATCAAAGCTAAACGTATACTTAACTTCAAATTCTAATTTTAAACTCTATTCTAGTATCAAATATAAAAGTATATGTATAATACTTTTTATAGCCTTTTACTACATAATAGTATAAAACATTATTAAAGGAAAAGAACATTCTATTGTTGACTCGCTGCTACTAGCCTCCTGTTTCATCACAATGGAGCCCAGGCGGGACAGGGGCAGACTGTTGACATGCTTTAGTTCTGCAGACGGATATCAATTAAAGGCCTTTTTTGGTAATCATATACTTTCAACTCAGAATAATTATTGGCGAAAACAGCAGTCCAGATTCTTGGCTCGGAATATTCTACTAGATTGTGAGCACTGAGCAGGACGAGCGGGAATGACAGATACATAAAGAAACATACCTTCTAGTGGGGGGGAGGAGGCACAGTTGATTATGATCCAATCTTTAACCATATTTCCCTTCAACCAGGAATGATATCTCCCTCCTTCCTTGAACCGAGAGATGTGTTCATTAACCCGAGCATGATCCCTAAGCAATTCAATGGCCCACTTCTTCTCGGGAATATAAAAGTCAACACGACCGTCACTGGTTCTGGACCATTCACTGCAGATTGGTACTCCTCGACCTGCCAGATAATCGAATGACCTGTAGAATTCATCCTGATATTGCGCCTCTATAGGCTTATATTTCCCGGCAGTCGACATTTTCTTGCCTTCAACAGCATGTCTCAGGTTTATTGTTGAAAACTCACTCAGGATCGCCAGGCATAATCCATCTAGCTGGTTGAACCTCTCAGGTAAAAGCCTCGTTTTCCGGCCGATGATGAATTCAAGCCATCTAAGCCAGTATCAGATTTATGCAAGAAGTATCACAGAAGAACTTACTTCTCATGTAACCGTGACGGCAGGACGACAACATCATATGGGTCGAACTCTCCCACAGAAATCCGGTAAACCCAGCCTCTCTGGTAACATAATTGCATACTCGCATCATCACTATCAAATTGCATATTTCCCTCCTCTAGGATCTTGCTCAACGTCTCAGCAGCTTCAAGTGTCAAGTGCTTTCCAACAGGAAATGAGCGAAACACAGCCTGGTTCTCAAGAAACTTGAAGACTCGAGCGTCATCATTCAAATCATCAAGAAGATTGTTTTTTGTTACTGTAGTGATAAGCTGGTGTTTGAGGTCATGACGATGCGCCTAAAGTAGAGTTAGTTGCGCATAAAACTGATCCATTTAACTGATCCATTTGCCTCCCAGGCTGGAAGCAGGACAGATACATACAGAATGAAGAAAATTGACTAATGATGTCACCCCTCCAGGATGCCCATTTGTGAGCTCATATAAGTAAGCTATAGCCTCGTCATCAATTGTGAACTTTTCATCATATTTATGTGTAGCCAAAAGCAACACTGCCTCAGCAAATTCATCTGGTGTGAAAAATAAGCCGAGCTTTGGTGAATCTTCGCCAGGCTGAGGGGTCAATGTAATGCGTTGCGCGGGACCAAAGGTAACTGGAGTAAACCATACGTGGTCTACCTCCAGGCCTGTCAGAGGGCTTCCGTAGGAACAGAAAAGACAAATTCTTATGTCTTTGCCCTCACCAGACCTTCGCTCTTTGATGATTGTGTTCCAAAAGTAACAGTCGGTGTATGAAGCCTGAGCCTCATCAACAAGGATTATAGTCTTTGGAGCAAAAAATTCCTCGAGATTGTATCCAGGATACCTTTGTTGTAAGAGCAAGGCAAACTGGGTCCAGGGGTCATTGCCAGGGAAAGACTCCAGCGACTTCCATATTCTGAGTAGAAACACATTCCTATGGTTCTCGAGATAATAGTCCCTTAGAAGTTCGGATAGGACTGTTTTCCCGCTTGCTGGTGTCCCGCGTATTTGAATTACGTTTTGAGAATCCACAGCAGCTGCCACCTTGGATACTGTGTCCTTGCGTAAACACCTCGTTCGAGTAATAGTAGCTATCCGTCCTCACGGCATTGTCAGCTTCAATAATCAACTCTGAGAGAACAGGATTTAACACTAACGTTTCGTGATGCCCTCCTGCGTGTAATTACTGTTGCCGGTGAATGCTGATAACTCGGTTGGAGATGGCCTAGGATGAGAATCCTCGTGGTCTAACAGAAGATGATCACATTCCGACAGTTCATTTCAAGGGTTGACTGAGATGTCATAATAAAAACCCCTTCCGGGCAGGGACAAGTGACCTCATATTTGCCAGACTTAAAGACTGCTGTACACCGGCCTGTTCTCATTGTACGAGAGATTGAAGTAGGCTTATTTTGAGGTAGAGGACGCAGATGTTGAGAATATTGTACCGCAGAGGGATTTGAAATTTGGTGGAAAGTGTAGTCAAATGAAGATCATTTGCATTTCTGCATTTCTGCGCGGCAAGGGGGTTTGAGGCTTAATAGAAAGTGTTGTGAGAACTAAGGAACTGTGGTTATAAAACACTGCGATCAATAGACAATGAGAAACACCAAAAGTATAGCAAACTACACATAATGCAGTTGATATGAGGAAAGCTAGGATTTAGAAGCTAATGGATAAAAAAGGTGAATAAGTTGCCTGCCAAGTTCTTTGGCATCTGAAAGAATCAAGGTACTGCGCTGCTCACCACCTCCACGTGTTGATGATGACTGTTAAGAATACAGGCCCAGGGGAAGGAGAGGGCAGAAATACGGCTTTATCGGCTACACGCACGTAGCCTACTAAGGAGCGGATGCCTTTAATAATAGGGCTCAATTCTATTGCTTTAATAGACTCTTCTTAATAATATATCTCTATCTATATTGGGGGGTTAAATCCTTAGGGAGTTAGAGTAGCTAGCAGCCACGCTGCTAGTAATTATATAATCTTATAGATTTGTATTACTCCCCTTTATTTAATATTTTAAAATAAATAAAATAAAGCTATACAGCTTTTAAAATAGAAAAGTATAAAAACAAGTATAGGGGTATTAAATACTATTATTTTATTAGTTTACAAATCTTAATATTATATTATAAAATCTTATTTTAACTCTAGCTATAGCATCTTGACTACTTGCTTTAAGCCATCTAGTTTAATTGCCTTGGTCAGGCTATCCATAATTATCTTTAAAATAGGAATATATATTGGCTTGATATTTTTATATTTAACAAAGTCTTAGATAGCATGGTATTATATATATAAATGTGCTTGCTATATAACCGACCCCTGCGGAGACCTACGGGAGGAGCGCGATCCCGACAGCCAAACGGCCAGACGGGCCAAATGGCCAACTTTCTGCATGAACCTTGTCCTTAATTCCAACACGTTATTATTCCACCATAACATGGCCAAATTTAATCAAGAAGTTAAGGATAGAATTATTACTGCCATATCTTTACTTAAAAATTAAAAAAAACCTAATGTCTTAAAACTGCGCGAGAATTCAAGCTAAATTAATGGACTCTTGACGCGCGATAAAAGGGCAGAGTTTCTCTTATCTAGTGGCCACCTACTAATTTAAAGTTAAATTTAGAAGAAGACAAGGCTCTTTGCAGGTATTTTAATACTCTAGAAGGTTACCTTGTATGGCTATTACCCCAAATAATTGTAAATATAGCCAATATTATCCTAAAAAGATCTTACCAATCCAGCAACTCTACTACTAGTTGTAGGAGAATATTAACTTAAGCACTAGCTTGGTTACTTACCCATTTTAACTATTAAAAATAATATTTTTAAGCCATTAAAATTAATTAAAAGCAGGCTTAGGATAAGGCAAATATTGCTAGCTGGTTTAAATCCTTAAAAAAGGTTATTAAAGTTAATGGTATTATAGAAGATAATATATAGAACTTTAATAAGACTGGCTTCCATATTAGGATAGGTAAAGATTAATAGGTGGTTACTTAAGATCTTCCTGGAAATAAGCCTTACATTAGTATCTTATTAAAGCAAGAATTAATCATAGTTATAAAGGCTGTATTAACAGGTAGTTGGAGCACTCCTCCACTTATTATTATATAAGGCAATAGTATTCTTTAAGGTTAATTTAACAGTACTAATATTAACAGCCAATACTATATTACTACCTTAAAGAATGGCTTTATAATAAATAAGCTAGGCTTTTAATAGATATAGAACTTCTAGTATAATATTAAGAACACGTGAAAAGGCCAATATATATTACTTATCTATAATGGCTTTAAGTCTTATTGCAAGAAGGAATTTATTAAATTTTATAAGGATTATGGTATTATTCTATTATTCCTTCTACCTTATTTAAGCCACTTCTTGCAGCCACTTAATATTAGAGTATTTTAAAGCTGTATTAAAGGCAACATACTTAGGATGCAGCCACTTTACTAAAGTTAAATTCCTGCATGCTCTCTCCTTAATACATGCCAAAACTCTTAAGAAAGCAACAATCAGGCATGGCTTTAGAAATACAGGGATATTGCCATTTAATCCAGCTGCTATTCTTAACCAGATTACCATGCCAACATGGCCAGCAACTCCTTTAATACCAAGTAGTTATAATATTATATTAGTTAGTAGTATACTAAAAATAGTTAAATGCTTTTAAAACCTATATAATAGGATTCTTTATTTACATGATATTAAGCGGGCATTCTTTTATAAAGGCCTGGATAAGATTATTTATGGAGCTACCTAACTTGTCATATATAAAGACCATGTATGAAGAGGTATAATACTATATAAAGCCTTCTAGGCAACATGTAGAGCAAGTAAAGGCCTTTAAGTATTACTTATATTCTAGAGGAGTTATATCCAGTTTTAATGTACAAGTAATAAAGCACCATAAAGTTAAAGTTAATATTAGTAATAAAAAAAAGAAATAAAAGTGGAAATATACCAAGGTACTTCCCAAACTTATTAAGACCTGCAAGAAACTAGGGAATTATCTAAAAAGGGTACAAAAGGTCTATTGGAAAGTAGGAGAATAGGGCTTTTATTTGCATGTATTATTATTACAAAAGCTTTAATATTCATTAAGATATTCGGTTCTAAATAGCTTCATGCAGAAAATTGGCCGTTTGGCTGTCGGGATCGCGCTAGGAGCGCGATCCCGAAGGTTTCCGCAGGGGTCGGTTAAATAGTTTACCAGGTTAAAAGCTAGTGCTAGAGCACCTTAGTTATTAATTCCTAATTTAGTTAGTTTAATTCTTATTTCTATTGGCTCCTTAGGGTGGTTCTAAATAGCTACTAGAAAGTATTTAATTTAAATAGCTTGCTTGGCTGCCTCCACGCCTGCAATATATTTTACTTTAGTGGTAAATATAGTAATAATTAGTTACTTTTTATTATACTAACTAACTAGTTTATTAGCTATTAAAAAATATAAATACTTGTTAATGAGTACTTCCTGGCATTTTTATATAATAAATTCAAGTATCTTACTAGGTTCCTATTACTCTTCTTTATACTATAGGTTATTTTATATATAATAGTGCCTTTAATATAGTAGAAAAGGTGCTTTAAGGCTTTAAGATAAATATCTTAAAAATCTGCCAGATATTAACTTAGTTAATTAACTAGAAATTAAATATCTAGCCTGGTTTTACTAGCTAGGTATATTAGTTGTTTAGTTATTTTTTTAAACTTGCTATACAGGTCTTGGGGTAGCCTCTAGGACATTTTATTAGTTAAATTAATACTTGGTTTAGTAGGGTGTTTTCAGGTACTAATCTAGTTATTTTAAATTCCTTTAAAATAGACTATGCATAAAACTTCTAATTAAATTAAATAAAGTCCTTGCCCTAAATAATTTATAGTCCTAATTTTTTTATACCAGTCCTAAGTGTTGACAATACTCCTAACCACTAATAGTTAAGGAATTATATAACTACTATAGTTACTAGTTTAACTACTTTATATAACTTTTACTTGCTAGTAATACCTTTTCCTATTTTCTAGTTTAATATAATTATTAATATTATAAATTTAAATTATTATTAAAAGTATTATTTAATAATCTAGTAGTATATTTTTAGTTAAACTAGAACTTTAATTAGCTATATAAATTTTATTATATTATTTATTATATTAATTTTAATATTAATTTTATAAAGTATTTTATTTAAATCTAGTATTTTAATAGCTAGTATTTTACTATTTCTTTAAACCTACTTTACTAGTTATGTTATTATATTATAAATTTATTAATTCTTACCTATTTTTTATTACTTCTAGAAAGTAGTTGATTTATTTTAAAATTAAATGTATACCTTTAAAATCCTACTTGATTTAGGTCCTTTATTAATTAATTAATATTATTACTTTTATTATTATTTTTTTTATTAATTTTTTTATTATTAGTTTATTATATTTTATATTATTTTACTAAAATTTTTATAAGCTTTACTATACTAGTTTTGATTATTATTATTATTTTTAATACTAATAAAATTAAGCAAGTATATTATTAAACTTGCTTACTAATTTAATTACTTTTAATATTGTTTTTATTTAGTTAAAATCAATAACTTTACTAGTTTTATATTTTACCCTATTAATTATTTTATTATTAATTATTTTTTATTAAAATTTTTGAAATTTTAAGTTTCCTACTAACTAGATATTAAATAGGTTTAGTTTAAATTGAATAATTTTTGAATTTTTTTACTTATCTAAATTTACTAGTATTATTAAGCTTTTTAATTTTTTTAATTTAAATTAGTAATACTTTATCAGCTAAAGTAAATTAAGTAAATCCTATTAATCTCTTAAAGTTACTTAATCCTAGTTTACTTTAGTAATTTCTACCTCTACTTCTAGTAATTTAAAAGGCAAGAACCTAGCTTGGCTAACTATACCTGCTATAAATCCTACTCTAGAACCTAAAGTTTTAATAACTATTAAAAATTTAGTCTAGAGGCTAGTAACTTTATAAAACTTTTTTAAAAATTTCTTACTTAAACCTTTTATAGTTTATAAGACTACTTTCAATACTTTTACTTCATTAAGTTGCCTTTATTATTATTATACTAGATATTAAACTCTAGGTTTTAAACTCAAGGCTAGTTAATAATATAAAAGTTTTACTAGTTTTAAAGCTAATTTATTTTTATTAATTTAAAAAATTTAGTACTAAATAAAGTTTTACTAAAAAAAGTTTAAAAATTATCTAAAGATTAGTATTAAAGTTAAAAAGTAAAGCAAGGACTTTGCTAAAGCTGCTGCCCCTAAACTACTTGGCAAGGAAAGCTTGGGTTAAACCTATACTTTAAAAAATAGTATTATTATATATAAAAATACCAGAAGTATAAATATAAACTCTTTTTAAAAAGTTATTAAATGATATTACATATAAAGATTTACTATAAAAGGTATTATTAATATTTTTAAAAATTAATAAATATAAATTTTATTAAAAATAATTAAAAAGACCAACTTTTTATACTAAAAGTCTATTACTTGGGTTAAAAAGATTACTAGTTTATGAACAAGACTTTTAATTTGCTAGTTTAAATAAAAAAGCTATTAAAATTACTAGGCCATCCTTCTTTACCTATTTTATTTTTATTATCTAGTAAACTATTTTATTAAATAATAGGCTACCTAAATAAAAAGGTTATATTATTATTAATTTTTATACTATAAATAAAAAAGTAAAACTAAATCTTTACCCTATACCTTAGTAAGAAGAAATCATTACTATAATTAATACCTGCAAGTTTTGTTATTAATAGCTAATTTAAAAAAAGTATTAAAATTACTAATTTTAGTAGTAGTAATATATTAAGGTTAAAAAGTTTTTAATATTACTACAATAGGGTTATTAATTTAGTTTCCTATATTCAAAAATAAATAAATCTTTACTTGGCTAAATTTAAGGACTTTTACTACACTTATATTAATAATATAATTATTATCTTTAATTTTTTAAAAAAGTATATTACTTACCTTTATATAATATTTTAAAGACTTAATTAACTTAATATTAAGCTTAAGCCCAAGAAGGTATTTATTAATTTTTTATTTATATAATTACTAGGTTAGCAAGTTAATAGTCTTAACCTATTTATACTTAAAAAAAAAGCTTGCTATTATTTAAAACCTCTAGTTTCCTAAAATTTTAAAAGACCTGGAGTACTACCTTGGTCTTGTTAATTATTTTTATTATTATATTAAGTACTTTACTAAAAATATTTAATTTATTATAATAAAAAATTTTACTTTTTTAAAAGTTACTAGCTAAAGATAGCTAGCTATAGGCTAAATATTTAAAATTAATAAAAATAACTAATTTAATAAACTAGGAAAATACTACCTTTAAAAAACTTTAAAATAAATTTACTAGTCCCTAGTTTCTAGTTTATTTTAATTTAAACTAGTACTTTTATATTAACCTTAATATTTTAAAAAAAGTTATAATATTATAATTTATTATACTAAGGCTAAATAAATTTATAAAATATTATTTATTTTTTTATTAAAAATTTAAGTTTAGCTAGTTATATTTCTTTATAAACTTTAACTTTAGCTAAAACTTACTACTAGCCTATTAAACTTAAAATATCTTATTTTAATTAAAAAAATTTATTATCTTTTTAATTTTACAAACCTAAAGGTTTTACCTATTATTTATATATATGATTTTTTCATTATTAATATTATAAAGCAAACCTTGTTAAATATTATTATACTTAAATACTGAAACTACTTTTATTTATTTTATAGTTTAAACTTTGTCTTTTATAAACCTGGATATATAAATATAAATATAGATACCTTATCTTGTCTTTTATAAAAAAATATTATTAATTTTAATTATATAATTTTACAAGTATTCCTTATAGTTATTAAATTTATTACTAGTTTTAAAAAACCTCTTGCTACTAGAACTTAGTTTTTAAATAGTTTAAAAAATATATTTCTTAAGGCTATAAAAAGATTTTTAAGCTTTACTAATTATTAAGGCTATAAAATAAAAATTTACTAATTTATCTTAATAGTATAAAAATAGTTTATTTTACTTGGTAAAGTAAGATTTTATAAATAATTTTTTAAACTTATTATTTTTTAATTTTTAATAAACCTTGGCTTTATATTTCTTATAAAATTTAAAAAAAAAGTTTTTTTTCTAGTTTATAACTAAAATAGTTACTATACTAAGGTTTTAATAAATATATTAATTATATAAAAGGTCTTGCTATATAAAAGGTTATTAAATATTCTATAAATATAATTATTTTTTATCTTAAATATCAAGGTAATACTTTTTTATTACAAGCCTTTTAGCTTACTTTAACCAATTATTTCTACCCTAGTTTTTTTAAATATTATTACTATTAATTTTATTATTTACCTTTTACTAAATAATAGGTATAATATACTACTCGTAATTATTTTTAAATTTATTAAATATATTAGCTTAATCCCTGGCTATATAAAAATAATAGCTACTAATTAAAGTTTAAAATAATAAAGTATTTTAAAAAATATAATTAAAAATTACCCTACGTATTTAATAGTAACTATAATTTTTAATTTACTTCTAGTTTTTAGAAAGGGATACTTATAAAGTTAAATATTAACTAGTAATATACTACTACTTATTATTTATAATTATTAAAACTATAATTTACTATACCTATATCCTTAATTTTAATGACTATTAAATTAAAAACTTTTATTTAATTTTAAGCTATGATAATTATAATATTTTTTAAAATATATATTTAAGCAAGATTTTACTACTTATTTGAATATTAAAAAAGCCTTAAAATTTACTATAATTTATATAAAGCAAAGCTATAATTAAAAATACAAGTTTATAAAAATAAATAGTCAAAACCTGGCCTATACTTACCTATATAAGGGCTATACCTTACTATATATAGTTCTTGTATAAATTTACCTACTAGTTTACTAGATTATTTTTAGTAATTAAGTAAATTAGTTATTTAGCATACTATTTTAAAAACCTGCCTTTAAAATAAAATATTTATTTTATTTTTTTGATTATATAGTTAAAGCTAGCTTTTATAAATGAGACTAAACAAGCTTTGAACCCTACTTGCTTTAATAATTCTTTTAGTAATTTTTTAAACCTCTAGCTATTATTAATAAAGCTAATAAAAAGGTTTAGGCAGTTAATTAAATAATAAGAAAATACTAGATTTATATTAATTAAAACTAGAAGCCTATTCTATAATACCTAATCTATTACTATAGGTATTTCTTTAATTATAATAAATAGGGTTATACCAATAATGTTTAGGCCAATAACATAATTAAGGAATTTAAGAATAAGCAAGCTAGGCTCAAAAATAATAATAAAGATTAATAAAGAAAAGCTAACAAAGTTATGGAATAACAGCCTATAGTTAATATTTTTATTAAAAATAATATCTTTTCTTTTATTTATGGCACTATTACAGGTTCCATTAATTCCATGAAACTCTAATATTATTTACTATTTTCTTAGTTAGATATTAGTCAGTTCCAGAGCTTAACTTTCAGTTCCTGGTTTCAAGAACCTGAATAAATAGAACAACAACTTTATCAGAATCCACGAATCAACGTCTTGTGTTTGATATATATTTAATATTTAAATAATATTATAATTTAAAGCTAAAATTACTAATTTTTTATTTATATTTATTTTTAATAACTATTATTATAAATATTTTAAGTTTAATTTTACCTTTTATTAATAATTTTTTTATTCTTATACTACTAAAGCTAATCTAGTTTTTATTATTTTTACTAGCTTTATAAATATTATTAAGTTTAAATATTATAAAAATAATA
>NW_027396944.1:0-21606 GCF_047715825.1 Aspergillus stella-maris | reverse complement strand
GGCATGACGAGGATGACCAGGATCATGCCCAGCATGCTCCCAGAGCATGATGAGGATGATGGCCAAGCAAGCTGCTCATGCCTTGAGAGCTTGACGGGCAGGATGAGGCAGATATTTCACCCTCAGGTGAAATACCCCGCCAGGGTATAAAAGGACGCTCATTGCCTCCTGTATTTACTTCTGTCTCTCGTGCCTTATCTTCAGTTTACAGTAACATAGTCAGATCGCCAGTACGAACCAAGTTACTATTGCATCTTCTACTTTGCTCTTCTCTCTCTTGATATCAGAATACCTAAGGTCCGATTCGACGCTTAGCAGGACGACCCTGACCTTATCTGACAGAGGTATAGCTATTTACTTTTAAGTAATAATAAGTGCCTTTTTAATTTAGTAAGCATGACTTTTATAATAAATTTTAAAGTCTAGGAAACTATAGGAAGTAATAATACTAGTTTTTATTTTAAAATTTAGTAATAGACCTTTTTATTTAATAACTTTAGTTTTAATAAGTAGTTTTATCTTAAGGTTATTAACTAGGTATATATAAAGATAAAGTTTAGCAAACCCCTACTAGCTATTAAAAAAGGTTCCTAAAATAAATAATAAGAAAATAGTAATAATATTGGCTTTCTTAGTAAACTTAATACCTTTAACTATTATTTAGTTATTAGTTTTCTTAATAGTAATACCAGGAATGCTCTTTACTAAAGTAGAATTAATAATAGTCTAAAAGTAACTAGTATTAATATAAATATCTTAAAATTTCTTAGTAGTATTTAAACTAACTCTTGCTATTATACTATAATAGGTTTAAAAAAGTTCTTATAAAAAATAGTTATTATTTTTATAATATTTAAACTTAATAATATTTATAAAGCTGGCAAGAATAATAGGAACCAGGTTAGCTTTAATAATATATAAATAGGGAAGGTATTAATAAAGGGTAAAATTAAACTTAAAGTATTTATAATAGTAGTTATAAAAAGCTATAATAGGTTTAAGATTAGTAATTTTAGCTTTAGGTTTTAATATTATCTAGATATTAAATATATTTAAATAAAAAGTATTTTAATTTATAGAAGCAGGCATAGATTTAAGTAATAGACTTTTATTTCCTAGAATACTAAAATTAGGCTTATTTATAAAAGCTTGACTATAGTATACTTTTTAAGACTTGTTAATAAAACTACTTCCTAGGTTATAGAAATTAACCTAGCAGGCTTGCTTATTAATAGCAGGAATAGGATCTTTACTATAATTAGTCTTAAGTTTAGTAATATTTACTATAAATACTTAAGTATTTTAATTACCTAAATTCTAGCCTTAATTTTTATTAGTAAAATTCTAGTTTAATAGGTAATACTAATTCTAGGGTTAGTAGTTTATATTATTAAAGCTACCTTAACCTTTATTAAAGTGGCCATGGTTTAATTAATTACCTTAAAAGTTAAAGTTTAAATTTTAATTTTAATACCTGGAACTATTTAATAGCTATAAGTTTATTTAACCTTAATATAGCCTTTAAGGTTAATAATTACTTTAATAGGATAAAATAGTAATAAAGTAATTTATAAGGACAGGGTTTTACTAGTAAAATAGTTAAGGCTATAAATAATATAGTTAGTAGCTAATAAAAGGGTTAGTTAAAGATTAAAAATTATAAGGAATAGTAAGAGTAGGATATCTAGATTAATATAAGACCTTAAAGTTAGGACCTGTATTACTATTATTATAATTACTATAGTTAAAATTTTAATAATTATCTTGCTTATTATAATACTTAATAATAATATTTTACTAAATATATTAATATTAATTAAGCTTTTTAAGGAAGGAAGCTAAGCTTATTTTAAGTTTAAAAATTAAAATATTTTACTATAGATTTAAATTTAAGTAGTTTTAAATTATAAATATTTAGTTATAAAAACTAGAGATTTTAATAGCTTAATATAGGTATATAACTTCTTTAGTAAAAGCTTATAAAGTCTTTTTAGTATAAATATTAAAATACCTATAAAACAAGACTATAAGCTTATAAAGGGCAGCTTGGGAATTAGGCTTAAAGTACTTAACTAGATAAGTAAGCTAGCCAACTTTTATAAAAGCAGCCCTAAAAGTAACTTTTTTAAAATTTATAAGCTATATAGTAAACCAGCTAAGGGCACTTTTATAAAGGCATGCTTGAATATTTACCTTAATTATATCTTTTCCCTTATATATAATAATATTATAAATTTAATCTATAAAAATATTAATATCTTTATAGTAAGTAGTGTTACTAATTTACTTAATAGTAATATTTTTATTAAGGTTAGGCTAGAAATATTTAATTTTCTTTATTTTCTAGTAACTAGTCTATTTATTAAATAGAAGATTACTATTAATATTACTATTTAATTGGCTAAATAATAATAGAGGTAATAAAGGTCCAGGAGGACTAGGGGGTCTAGGAGGTCCAGGTAGTTTATTAAGAGGACTATTTCTATTCCCTAAAGGCAGACCTTGGTTTCTAGAAGGGTTAGGTAAAGTAGGTCTAGGTAGTCTAGGAGGATTACTAGGGTTTAAAGGACTACTATTTAATTTTAAAGCTCTAGAAGTAAAAGCTTTATTATATAAAGGGTTTAATAAGGTAGGGTTAGCCCTTTTATTAAAGTAATACTTAAATTACTTAAAGCAGGTATTAGTGTCTTTTTAATTTTACTATATAATACTAAGTAAATTACTTAAAAAAGGCTTATTCTAGTAAAAAGTTTAAATATTAGTTTTAAAACTAGAGGCAGCCATAGCTTAAGTTTATAAAAGGCAAGTTAAACTTATAAAATAGTTTTAATTTCCTTTATATAGTTATATAAAATTAAATACTAGGTAATTAAAATAATTTTAAGGAGTAAAAGTAAAGCTAAATAAAGTTCTAGAAGGACCAAGTTTAAAAATAGATGGTTCCCTAGTTTTTTTAGCAGGATTTTATTTAATGCCAGGTTTTTTAAAATATAGCAATCCTTTAAGATTAATAAAAGCAGAATTAGCTTTAAAACTGGCAGAACTTTTAAACTATTGGTCAGCCTTAGGTTTAGGACCTAGAATTTAGTGTCTAGTATAATAGTAATAAGGGCAGGTGTTAGGGGTTGATATGTTTGTACTAAACTATACCATGCTTATATACATGAAGGGTCTGTTAAAGAAGAAGAGGTACAGGCACTGTGTGTGGAATAAGAAATAGAGGGCAGTAAGCAAGGGTGGGTTATTATACAAGGTCGCGTAGCGACCAAGTTTTGTCTCTTAGGGCACCTTATACAAGGGGCCTATAACATTAGCCCCCTCCCCTCTCTTCCTTGGTTATATGGGAGTGAGGTATGTAGAAGCTGCTTAAACCTTCTTAGTCTCAAGTCTTAAGGGGTTTATAATAAGGGTAGGCCCAAGCTTTAAACTCTTTCTTATATAAAGAGGCTTTCCCCCCCCTCCTTTTCCATGGTAGACTTGCTTCCTTCTATCTTGGGCCAAGTACTGTCCTTTATATTTATACAAGGATATCTATCCTTTATCCATGATATTATCTGGAATTCTTACTCCTGGGTTAGAGGTAGCTAACAAGCCTGTTCTCTTTAACCCCCTTGCCAACTTGACTCTTGCCTGTTATTTATACAATCCCAATTATAAGGGCACTTTAGGCCAGTTCCTAAATAAGTTTACTATCCTAGTTAGTGGGTTTAAAAAAGAGGCCACCAGGTATTTATATACTATTATTTATTTAACCAAGAAGGGCAACCATGCTTTATTTAACCTTTATTATAACAAGATTTAAAAGGAAGTCTAGGCCTTCCCTTTATACAAGTTTATTATTTAGGTTGGCTCTCTTTTTATTAAGCAGGTATATTATATTCTTTATGTGGTTGGTCTCTCTTTTATTAATTCTTGTCTAGCTTTAAATAGCCTATCCTTTATATATTAATACTATTCTTATTACTTCTTATAAAGTTAAGGTTTAGGAACCTTGTAAGTATAACTCTTGTTAGGTATTTAGTAAACAGGTGTAAATCCCTAGATATTAAAATAGTTATTATACTAAATACAAGTGGAAAGATAGTAGTACTAAATATAATTATTTTAACCTGTACAAGCCTAAATATATACTAGCTAGTATTGCACCCTTGCCCTATATTATACTTAAAAAGTTAAAAAATTAAGTTATATATTTTTATATAGGTTGGTTGTATATTCTTCTTTAATACTATAGGGACTTGTAGGCCACTATAGTATCTATATTTTAAAGGGCCTTTACTAGTTCCCATGTTGGTTTAGTATATCCTGTCTATTTTACTAGGTATTCCTATTATTCACCTTTTTTAATCTTTCTTTAATATTTGTCTTGTATAGAGTTAACATAGTACTTCTTATTATTATTTACTATAATAAGGGGTGGTTAAAAATTATCCTGTAACTATAATAGTAATTTATTATTACTTGCAGGTTATATAAGGTTAATATAAAATATAGGGTATATTTTTAAAGGAGTATTTAGTTAAACTACATGTAAGCCCATAGTTTTAATAACCTTATACTTGGTATTCTTTTAGTCTAGTTTCTTGCTAGGCCTTTTTATATAAATATTATAAAGGTTTAGCCATACCTTGTCCTTTAGTTTATAAACAGGAGCAAGAGCTTATTTTTTATTTACCTATTATTTTATTTCTTGTTAGGTATATACTAGGGAAGCTTTAGCCTATTTTATAGCCTCTTTTATTATACAGGCAATATTCTCCCCAATTTAAATAGGGGTCTGGTTAGTAGATTATTCTAGTAGTTCTTTTATTAACTTAAAGGGGGATAACTTATATCCATGGGCAAGGAAGAAAGGGGAGGCTCCTGTAGCAGTATTTATACGGGCATTAATAGCTAACTCTGCTAGTAAAAGGAGCTAATCCTAGTCCTTTTAGTTATAATTTATATATAAGTAAAGGAATATTTTAACTATAGTATTTATTTATTCTATTGCCCTATTTATTTGGGGGTAAAAGGCTATTAATAATAGTTATTTAATTTTAAGGAGTTGGCATACCTGTTTCTATAATTTACTAATAAACTGGCTCCCTTGGTTAGATACTATTATATAGGGTATCCCATGTTATTATATTAGGGTATATATAAGGGACCATGCAACATCTTGGAATGTTATTCTTGCTATAAATTTAAGAATAACTCCTCTAGTAAGCTAGTTTATTATTATAAGGATTACTATATAGCCCTTGCTCTTGGGTAAATTTATAATAAAGTTAAGGGTAATATATTACCATGGGCATTTAGGGACTAGTAAAGGTTTTAAAAGTTCTTTTTTTTATTTTCTTTATACTTTTACTTGCCTATAAATATTATAATTTTATATAAACTTTTATATATTTTTAAATATATTTAGCTAGAAGTATTTATAACTAACTATCAAGTAGGTCTACTTTTATCTAGGGTGTCTAGTTAGGATAAAGTCATGTGCTATTTATATTAGATTTATATATAAAGGTTTATTATTTAGGACCCATTTCCAGCCTTAAAATAGCAGGTTATCTTAAGGGTTAATGCTACACTTTACTATTAAGACTTGTAACTAGAGTTTAGGTAGAAACTTCCTTACTCCTTCTTGTACAAGCTTGCATATCTTTATATATTTAATATTATTTATTTATGCTTGCTTCTATATAGGGACTCCCCCTTGGGGGGTAATAGGGCTAATAATAGCTCTTAGGTATGGTGCCTTTATTATCCCTCCCTTATAGGTATCTTGTAATAATTAAATTATATAAGACTCTAGCTATTAATTATCTTCCTTTAGGTTATCTTGGTCATGGCAAGAGAGCATGTTAGCTTATTTATTTTAGGATCCCTTTTTATAGGTAAACTTAAAGTTAAATTAGCTTAGAAAGAGGCTTTATTATACATGCCACTTTAAAAGTTTTCATGGTATATAGAAGTATTCCAGGTTCTTGTAATCTATAATTACCTTAAACTTGGGTACTAAACAGAGTTTAGCATCCCATGCTTCTAGGCATTATATAACAGCCAATAGTTCTGTTGCAGGTTCCGCCAGTTCCATGGAACTCTAATGTTGTTTACTGTTTCTTAGTCAGATATTAGTCAGTTCCAGAGCTTAGCTTTTGGTTCCTGGTTTTAATAGCCTAAATAGAATAATAACTTTATTAAAATCCATAAATTAATGCCTTGCATTTAATAATTGGTAGCATGTCCTTAATTTTATCTAGGCTTTTACAAGTATTCTTTTAACTTTATTTTTAAATACTTTATAATACTAAGTTTGCAGATCTCTGCTTAATATTTTACTGGCAGCGCCTACTTTATTAATTATGGGTTGCCTGATTACCAGTTTGCCTTTTTACTATTCTTTACTACTTTTAGGAATTTAAAACCTTTACTTCTAGGAACTATAATATTATAGTGGCAAATTACCCTTCTAGAATATTAGTTTATTTAGTTTTAAAAGCTTGTACCTTAGCTTCCCTAAGCCCCTGCTCTCTAGTTTTAGTTATTACCCTACTTCCTTTACTAAGGTATTATTTAGCCAACTATATTAATAGCATCTTTAGAACCCTGGTTTACTAATTAAAAGCCTGTATTACTTTGTTAAACCTGTTTCTTTATTTATTAAAGCTTAATACCTGTTAAACCAGGAAAGTATATAGCTAAACTAGCCCACTAACTTGCTATATTTTAGTTATTTATTCCCTATTTTAAAGAGACTAATAAATTTAATAAATAGACTATTTACTTTATTAATTACCTTTAAGCTAATTACTTGCCTTTAAAATCTATAAAAAATCATGCCTACCTACCTAATTAGGAAATTAGCCATACTTCCCTAAATAAAGATATTAAGGAATTCCTTTCCTTGGTTAAGCAAGTAAATCTTAAAGTTCTACCTAACTTTGTTAAATATATTTATTAGTATTTAAATTCTTAGGCTGACTTTACTAATCCTACAAGACTACTAGGCTAAAATTCTTGCTTTATATTAGTTTTTTTTTATTAATTTAAGGGAAAGAGACCTTATTTAGCAAACTTAATATTAAAAGAGCAGGCTAGTAAAGAAAGCTTTATTAAGGTTAACTAATTAAAATACTAACCTTTTAATACTAAAGATTAAGCTTTAATACTAGTTTAGGAAACCTTTATTAATCTTTAAGATCCTCCTACTATTTAAAAAGCCTTAGTTTATTAAACTCCTACTTCCTTTACCTAACCTTATTACTTATTTACTAAACTTTCTACTTTAAAACCAAGCCTAAAGGTTCCTAGTACTTTTCCATGGTAAAATAACAAGGTTTAAGCTGTCCCTAAACCCTAGGAGGTTTTTAAAGTTTAAAACTAGGAAACTAAATTTAATAATCCTCCTATTATTTAACCTTAATCCTGCTACTTTAATACTAGCCCTTGTTTATACTATCCCTAAAAAAGTCAAGAGTTTAGCTTTATAAGCTATTTATAAAGTTATTCTTTAAATAACATGGCTTTAGGTTTTACAAGTGGTTTTAGTATAGTTACTACTACTACTACTAAAAGACCTACTAAGAGACCTGCTAAACCTAGTCTTGGCAAAGTTTTTTAAGTATTAAAATAGAACTGCCTTGCTTTTAAAACTTTATAGCAAGGTTAAACTATAGCCAATAAGAGGTTAAATTTAATTAAATATTAGTTTGCCCTAGGGCCTAACCCTAATAAAAACCTACTTATATAAAATAATCCTAGAAACCAGGTGCCAAACCCTGCTATACCAACTTAGCCAGTTCCAGCTATATTATTAAATTTAAACCCTGTCCCTCTAGTTTAGCAAGCTCTAGTCTATGGGTATGGTTTCTATCCTGGCAGACCTCCTGGTCCCCCTGGCAGCCCTCCTAATAGCCCTGGTAGTAGTGGTTTCCCTGGCAGTCCTCCTAGTCCCCTTATGTTATGGGCCCCTCGTACGAGGTGCCCTAAGAGACAGAACTCGGTCGCTACGCGACCTCGTACGATGACCCACCCTCGCTTACTGCCCTCCATTTCTTATTCCGCACACAGCGCCTGTACCTCTTCTTCTTCAACAGACCCTTCATGTATATAGGCATGGTATAGTTTAGTACAAACATATCAACCCCTAACACCTTAAACCTCTATTTCCTGGACCTCCTAGCTAGTTTGTGGATCCTTATAATAGTCAAGCTGGATTTAGTGGCTATTAAAAAATAAAAGAAATTAAATACTTCTAGCCTGACATGGCCAATAATATTACTATTAAATAAATAGGTAATATAATATACTACAAGGACATTAATATTTTTATTAATTAAATTTGCGATATTATAGCTATAAAAAGAGAACTAATAGTCAAGGCTAATATTTAAGCCTGTCTTTATAGCTCTGCTTTAAACTAGTTTATAATATAGCTAGATAAGCTTTAAAAAATGGCTCTCTAGAATACTCCTATAAAAGCTGGCTGGCTTTAATCTTTAGCTATTTACTTTAAGTTAAATACTTAAGCTACCTTGTAAAAGCTTAGTACTCTATTTTATAGGTATAAGAATATTAAATCTGGCAAAACACTATAATCCTTTGCCCAAGAAATTATTTGCTATTACCATGCCACTAATATTAATTAGCCTTTTAATTAAATAATAATAATCTTTAACCATCTTAATTTAAACCTTTAGCAAGACATCCCCATGCCTGACCATGACATGACTATGGCTTTGTTTATAAAGAAACTAGAATAATATTAATATATCTAGTAAAATGTCTTTATAAAATATAATAGTAAGAAAGCTGCCAAGAATAGTCCCAAGAACTCCTCCTCTAGTCCCTGGAATAACCATGGCTATTTGCTAAACCTAATGGCTAACCACTATACTAGTCCTATTACTACTAGCCTATATTACCAGCCTGTATACCAATAGCCAAATAGTTACCCTAGGTATTACCAGGCCCTGGTATAGCCACAACTATAACAAGCCTACCAGTCCTTCTAGTTAAACTTGCCATACTATTTACTAAACCTAATAAATTCCTAATATTTATTAAACCTGCAAAACTTGTTAAACCACTAGTAATCCTAGTAGTATAGTAATTAAAACTCCTGGAATTTTAATAGGGCAGTAAATTTATTAAACAAGAATAAAAGGAGTAATTATTAGCCTTAAAACTAATATAAAGCCTACTTTATTAAAGCTAACCCTATAGGTAACTTTACCTTTTAAGCCTAATTTTATAGTATTAATCCTAAACCTAGCCCTGTCACTTTTTATACTTTACAGGTTCTACCTGCTACTTTTACCCCTACTTACTTTATTTAAACTCTACCTTAAATACTAGAATCTTTAATTAAGTTTAAAGAACAAGCCCTTGCTATAGAGGAAGAAGAAGCTTTAAAAGATAATACCTTTGCTATTAATACTTGCTCTATTTAAATTAAACCTATAACTATTATTACTACTTATAAGTTTTATAAAGTTAAATTCCCTTTAAGAAATGTTTTATACTATTACCTTTTTAAATATTCTAGTATTACTAGTACCTTAAATTAATTGCTAGTAGTGCCTTTTATTAGCCTTTAAAAAGCTAAAATTATTGCCTTTACTATTTACTATAGAAATATTATTATATTTAACTATTTAAAGAATTTATCTTTACTTTAAACTTGGTAAAGCACTATTACTAAAGTTGGTATTAATATTATAGAGAGCTATATTAAAGTCTGCCTGGATACTAGTTATTTAATAATAGTTAAAAATACTAAGTTTCTTAAAGCTATACCTAGAGTCAAGATTAAGCAGACTAAATACCTAGTTTTTATTAAAGGTATTGGCTCTTATTATTAGACTAATTAAATTACTTGTTTTAACCTATACTTTCCTGCTATACTTAATTTTTATTTTTTTACTTTACTATTTACTAAGATTAGAATTTATGCCTACCTTATTAATAATATAAAGCCTAATCTTTTTATTAGGACTAAAGTATTTATATATAAAGGTTTTAAGTTTAATTTTAAAGCTGGTATTATTTTTATTAGTTCTTATTAAAATCTTTCTTTCCCTATTTATTATTAGGTAAAATTAAGTTAAATTACTAAACTTCCTATTTATACTACTAAAAAGATTATTTTACCTTTTTATTCTTGTAGTTATATTCTAGTTATTATAAAGATTAATCTTCCTACTAACTAAAATCTTTTATTTACTCCTTGCCCTTGGTCTTCTACCAGGAATAATAAAATTAAAGGCTTGGTAACTTATAACCACTTAGTTAATACTAGTTTCTTATTTATTAAAGTGGCTAATAAGTCCTTTAAACCTGTTATTATTATCTGTAAAGTAAGGCTGGGAACTATTGCTTACTTTAACTTCTTATTAGTTTTTAAAGTTAAGCCTAAAGTTGTAAAACTTGCTTATATATAGTTAAACTAGCTTTTTAAGGATAAAGGTTTTAATAACTAGTATTGCTAGTATATTAAAGATATAATAATTAAAGCCTGGAAGGTTAGCCTTAAGAATAAAGTTAAAGATTAAAGTAAGGATTTTATTAAATTTAATGCCCCTAAGCTTTTAAAAACTAAGAGCTTAAAATAAACCTATACTTTAAAGAATAGTATTACTATATATAGTAATCCTGGAAGTTTAATTATAGACTTTCTTTAAAAAGTTATTAAATAATATTATATATAGGAATTAATTATAAAAGGTGTTATTAATATCCCTAAAGATTAATAAATATAGATTTTATTAAAAAATAGTTAGGAAAACCAACTTTTTATACCAAGGGTTTACTAACTAGGTTAGAAAGATTACTAGTTTATTAACAAGACTTTTAATCTACTAGTTTAAATAGGGAAGCTATTAAAAGTACTAGGCTATACTTTTTTTACCTATTCTATTTTTATTATCTAGTAAACTATTTTATTAAATAATAGGCTACCTAAATAAAAAGGTTGTATTATTATTAATCTCTATACTATAAATAAAAAAGTAAAACCAGATTTTTACCCTATACCTTAGCAAGAAGAAATTATTGCCATAGTTTATAGTTATTAGTTTATTACTATAATTAATACTTGCAAGTTTTTTTATTAATAGCTAATTTAAAGAAAGTATTAAAATTAGTTAGTAATAGTAATATATTAAGGTTAGAAAGTTTTTAATATTACTATAATAGGGTTTATTAATTTAGTTTCCTATATTTAAAAATAAATAGATTTTTACCTGGCCAAATTTAAGGACTTCTGCCATGCTTATATTAATAATATTATTATTATATCTAGTTCTTTAAAGGAATATATTATTTACCTTTATATAGTATTCTAGAAACTTAAGCAGCTTAATATTAAGCTTAAGCCTAAGAAGGCATTTATTAGCTTTTTATTTATATAATTACTAGGTTAGTAAGTTAATAGTCTAGGTTTATTAATACCTAAAAAGAAGCTTGCTGCTATCTAGAACCTCTAGTTTCCTAAAACTTTAAAAGACCTGGAGTACTACCTTAGTCTTATTAATTACTTTTATTATTATATTAAGTACTTTGCTAAATATTTTAATTTACTATAGTAATAAAAGGTCTTACTTTTTTAAAAGTTACTAGCTAAAGGTGGCCAGCTACAGGCTAAATACTTAAAATTAATAAAGGTAACTAATTTAATAAACCAGGAAATTACTACCTTTAAAGAACTCTAGAATAAATTTACTAGTCCCTAGTTTCTAGTTTATTTTAATCTAGACTAGTGTCTTTATATTAATTTTAATACTTTAGGGAAAGGTTATAATATTATAGTTTATTATACCAAGGCTAAATAAATTTATAAAATACTATTTATTCCTTTACCAAGAACCCAAGTTTAGCTAGTTATATTTCTTTTATAAACTTTAACTCTAGCTAAAACTTGCTACTAGCCTACCAAGCTTAAGGTTTCTTGTCTTGTCTAGACTTTTAAGAAAATCTATTATCTTTTTAATTTTATAAACCTAGAGGTTCTACCTATTATTTATATAAATTATTCTTTTACTATTAGTATTGCAAAGCAAACCTTGCTTAATACTATTATACTTAAGTATTTAAATCTTTATTTAATTTAATTTAAGTATTTTAATATATTTTATAGTTTAAACTTTAGGTCTTTTATAAACCTGGTTATATAAATATAATTATAAATACTTTGTCTTGTCTTTTATAAAAGAATAGTTTACTAAAAAAAGAAGATATTAACCTTAACCATATATTTCTACAAGCATTCCCCATGGCTACTAAACCTATTACTAGTCTTAATAACCCTCCTACTACTAGAATTTAGTTCTCTAGTGGCTTTAAAAAGTATATTTATTAAGGCTATATAAAGGATCCTTGGGCTTTACTAATTATTAAGACTATAAAGCAAGGTTCCACCAATTTACCTTACTAGTATAAAAATAGTTTACTTTACTTGGTAAAATAAGATCTTATAAATAATCCTAAAACTAGTTACCCCTTAATTTTTAACAAACCTTGGCTTTATATTCCTTATAAAGTTTAAAAAGAGGTTTTCCTCCTAGTTTATAACTAGAATAGTTATTAAGGTTTTAACAAGTATACTAACTATATAAAAGGTCTTGCTATATATAAAGGTTGTTAAATACTTTATAAATATATTTATTTCTACCCTAAATATTAAGGTAATACCTTCCCTTGCCACAAGCCTTTTAGCTTACTTTAGCTAATTATTCCTGCCCTAGTTTTTTTTAATATTATTACTATTAATTTTATTATTTGCCTTTTACTAAATAACAGGTATAATATATTACTTATTATTATTAATAAATTTACTAAGCATGTTAGCTTAATCCCTGGGCATATAAAGATAATAGCTGCTAATTAGGGTTTAAAAATAATAAAGTATTTTAAGAAATATAATTAGGGATTGCCCCAAGTATTTATTAGTAACTATAATTCTTGGTTTACTTCTAGTTTCTAGAAAGGGATATTTATAAAGTTAAATATTAACTAGTGGTATACTATTACTTATTATCTATAATTAAATAGTTAGACTAAATACTTTATTTAAGTTATTAAAACTATAATTTACCATGCCTATACCCTTGGTTTTAATAACCATTAAATTAAGTAGTTACTATTTATTATTAATACTTTAAATTCTTTTATTAGTACTTTTATAAAGGAATTGCTATATAAGCTTTTATTTAGTCTTAAGCTATAATAACTATAGCATCTTTTAAAGTATATATTTAAGTAAGATTTTACTACTTGTTTAAATATTAAAAAAGCCTTAAAGTTTACTATAATTTATATAAAGCAAAGCTATAATTAAAAATATAAGCTTATAAAAATAAATATTAAAGACCTGGCCTATATTTACCTATATAAGGACTATACCTTACCACACATGTAGTCTTTGCATAAATTCACCTGCTAGTTTACTAGACTATTCCTAGTAGTTAAATAAATTAGCTATTTGGCATACTATCTTGAAGACCTGCCTGCTAAATAGAATATCTATCTAGTATTTTCTATTACCTAACTTAAGCTAGCACCTGTTAATAAAACCAAGCAAGCTTCTAATCCTACTTGCTTTAATAATCCCTTTAGTTAGCAACCTTTTAAACCTCTAGCTATTATTAATAAAGCTAATAAAGAGGTTTGGGAAGTTAATTAAATAATAGGGAAATACTAGATTTAAGTTAGCTAAACCTAGAAGCTGGTTCTGCAATACCTAATTTATTGGTATGGGTATTCTTCTAACTATAATAAATAGGTCCATGCTAATAATATCCAGGCTAATAAAGTAATCAAGGAATTTAAGGATAAGCAAACTAATAAAGTTATGGAATAATAGCCTATATTTAATATTTTTATTAAGGACAATGTTATTTCTTTTATTTGTGGCACTGTTGCAGGTTCTACCAGTTCCATGGAACTCTAATGTTATTTACTGTTTCTTAGTTAGATATTAGTCAATTCCAGAGCTTAGCTTTTGGTTCCTGGTTTCAATAGCCTGAATAGAACAACAACTTTATTAGAATCCACGAATCAACGCCTTGCATTTGATAAGTTCCTTATTATAAATCTTATAGTTGCTTTCTACAGGGGAATAGTACTTTAAAAAGTAAGTACATGGATAAAGTCTTCCTTCTTTATTATACTATAAAAGTGTCCCTCCTGTAGTATAGCTAGATAAGTTAGTCTTAACCACTATTCCCCAATCTAGGTTAAAAGGGGCAAGAACTGGTTCTATTATAAAGCATTCTTTAAGTTATATAAAGCTTTGTTAGCACTCTTTTGTCTAAGAAAAGAAGGCATCCTTTTTTATAAGTTAGATTAGTGGTTCTATAATAGCCAAGAAGTTGGGGATAAACTAGCAATAAAAGTTTATAAACCCAAGAAACCCTTGTACACCCTTAATAGTTGTAGGGGCTTCCTATTCCTTGATTGCCTTAATTTTCTCTAGGTCCATGGAGACCCCTTTTCCTGCTTGTATAATAAAACCTAGATACTTGGTCTCCTTATATTTAAATTTACACTTGTTAATATCTAGAAACAAGCCAGCTTTATATAACTTTATCAGGACCTTTTATACATGCTCTTTATAAAGTTCTTGGCTTTTATTAGTAAATACCAGGACATTATTAATATAGGCTAAGTAGAACTTGTCTAGGTATTTATAAAGGGCCTAATTAATATACTTTTAAGAGGTGCTAGGGGCATTGGCTAGCCTAAATAGGGTAACTAGCCACTTAAAAAGATTATACCTTATATAAAAGGTAGTTATCTATTCTTGGTTTTTAGCAATGCAAATCTTATAAAAGGTGGCTAATATATCTAGTTTTGTAAACTACTTGGCTTGTTTAATTTAATTAAGTATTTTATAAATAAGTGGCAGGGGGTAGTAGTCCTTCTTAGTAATAGTATTAAGGGCTTAATAGTCTATATAAAATTATAATCCTCCCCTAGGTTTTTATATAAAGAGAACTGGGGTAGTAGCTAAGGAGCTACTTACCTAAATAAAGTTCTTCTTTAATAGCTTAGTAAGTTCTTTTTAAAGCATGATTAGTTCTTTTTAAAACATGTTATAAAGGGGACCCCAAGGAATATCTAGTTCCTTCCTATTTATTTGCATGAGCTTAATCTTGTGGTTAATACCCTTGCCTTAGTATAGTAATAGTGACTTTATATTATTAGGCTTAAAGAGATTAATAAAGTCCATATATTCCTTTAAAAGCTTTATATAGGGATTTACTTTAGGTTTATATTAAAGTACCCTTTTAATATTCTTTAGTAATATAGCAAAGATGGTTATTCTTAATATAGTTTTCTTTACTTATATTCTTATTATATAAAATACTATAGCAGAGATATTTTTTATCCCTAAGGGTTTAAAAAGGCATGTTACTATATTATAAAGGCATGATTTAGTTATATAAAGGTATAGCCTATTTCTTTTTAATTCAAGCCTTTTATTATAGTATTTAAGCCAAGGGTTACCTAGTATAAGGTTATACCCTAGCAAGTCTAGTAAAATATAAAGGTATAATCTAGTCTTACTATATTTAGTAATATCAAGCCATACTTGTATAACTTGTATAATAGTTAAATTACCTCTAATTCCTAGTATTGGCAATAGTCTTATAAATATAGGTAAGATTTTATATTACTATATAAATTCTTGGCTAATAGTATTATATATAAGGCAACTAGTATCCACCAGCATATAGGCATTTTTAACATAATTTATAATAGCCTTTAATAAAAAGGATTAAGAGTATATTTAGGAGTATTTAAAATCTTTTTATAAATTTAATTAGGTAGCTTTACCTAAGGACCCCTATCCATGACTTTATATAGAGGTTATTTATTTCCTAACTCTTCCAGGTCTTCTATCTAGTTTCTAGACTATTTTTAAGGCATTTTAATAGTAGCTAATATAAGACAAGAATAAATAGGGGGAAGGAAGTTATAGTCTTGTATAATATAACCTTCTTCCCTATAGTAAAAATATCTTTCTTGTGCATGGTGCTTCTAGAGCTTAAACTTGGGGATAAACTTCGCGTGTTATTTAGTAGTTATAAGATCTAGCTTAGTTTATATATTAACCCTCTAGAGGTTTTATTAGGCAGCCACCATGGTAGGCTCCTAATCTATCTACTTATTTAGTAACAGGGGTGTAAGAGGTTGTTAGTAATTATAGTTTATATAGGTTTATACCATCTAGTTTACATGTTGCAAATTATGGTTAACTTGTTATAGCTGGTTATAATAGTCCTTGTACAAGGTAGCTTGTTCCCTGCCCACTATAGCTTAAAGCAATAGGAGGTTAATAGTGGTTTCTAGTAAGGATTTCTTTTAGCTGTCATGCTAGTTCAAGCCTCCTATATTTAAAAGGGCTTTATTAAATTTATTTAAGAATTCCTTTAAGTTCTTGTTATTTTAATATATAGTGTTAATTTATACAAGCACTTTATACTCTTTATCCAGGTTTAAGTAGGCCTTGTCCAGCGCGTTGATAAGGCCTCCATATGTAAGGTTGTTCTCGTTGGCTTCCATCCATGGGAGAATGCGTCTGCTGGCTTTCCCTTCGAGGCGACTAAAGGCGTAATAGGCCTTGGTGTAATCGTTTGGGAAACAATCTTGGTCTATTGTTAACTTCGTACGGAGGTTTATTTTAAAAGCAAGGTAATTATAGGTATTTTCTCTATTAAAGGCTCTCATGTTAGGTTAAGTAGGGTAGGGGCATGTAGTTATAGGTGTAACTAAAGGTATTAAATTAAAGGTTATTAGTTTATTCTATAGTTATTAAATTTCCACATATTAGTTAGTTACCTGTGTACAAAGCAACTATAACTCTTGCCATAGTATGGTATTCATGTCTTCTTGTCCTTCTATTTTATATATAGCAGGTTGCCTTGCTACTTAATCTTATACAATTGCTTTGGTAAATAAAAGGAATAGACCCTAATATTAGGGGTTGATATGTTTATACTAAACTATACCATGCTTATATACACAAAGGGTCTATTAAAGAAGAAGAGGTACAGGCGCTGTATGCGGAATAAGAAATGGAGGGCAGTAAGTAAGGGTAGGTCATCATACGAGGTCGCGTAGCGACCGAGTTCTGTCTCTTAGGGCACCTCGTACGAGGGGCCCATAACAGCAGGTTGGCAAAGCAGGAGTATTAAAAGTAGTCCTGTGGACTATAGAAGGTTTAAGCAAGGGATCTTTAAAGGAGCTTTATAAAGTTGCTGGCCTCTAGACTTGCTCTTTAGTTCTCTAGACTAGATTCTTAATAGTTATTAAAACTTTAGGTTCTAGAGCTGGATTCATGGGTATAGTTAGCCAAGCTAGGTTCTTGCCTTTTAAATTACTAGAAGTAGAGGTAGAAACTATTAAAGTAAACTAGGATTAAGTAACTTTAAGAGGTTTAACAGGGTTTACTTAATCTACTTTAGGTAATAAAGTATTAGTAATTTAGGTTAAGAAGTTAGGAAGCTTGGTAATACTAGTAAATTTAAATAAGTAAAGGAATTTAAGGACTACTTAATTTAAATTAAACCTATTTAATGCCTAGTTAGCAGGGAACCCAAGGTTTTTAAAAGACTTTAGTGAAGAGTAGTTAGTAATAAGGTATTTAATAAGGTAAAGTATAAAACTAGTAAAGTTGTTAATTTTAAATAAATTAAAATAATATTAAAAGTAATTAAGTTAGTAAGTAAGTTTAGTAATATACTTGCTTGGTTTTACTAGTATTAAGAATAATAGTAATAATAAAAACTAGTATAGGGAAGCTTATAAGAATTTTAATAAAGTAGTATAGAATATAATTAACTAAAATAATAAAAAGATTAATAAAAATAATAATAAAGATGCAAATTAATAAAGTAGGGATAATAAAAGTAATAGTATTAGTTAGCTAATAAAGGACTTGAATAAAGTAGGGTTTTAAAGGTATATACTTAATTTTAAAATAAATTAACTAGTTCCTAGAGGCAGTAAGAAAGAGCAGGCAAGAATTGGCAAACCTATAATATGGCAGAATAACTAGTAAAGTAGGTTTAAAAAAAGATGGCAGGGCACTAGCTATTAGGGTGCTGGATTTAACAAAGTAGGGCACTTTATAAAATTAATATTAAAATTAGTGTAGTAAATAATATAGTAAAATTAATATAGCCAATTAAAGTCCTGGTTTAACCAAGGACATGCTACCAGGTTGTTAAATAATACTTTAGGCAGTAATCTAAATTTATTATATTAGTGGTTATCCTAAGCTAGAAGACAGAAAAGGTATTACTAGTAAGTAAAGGTTGCATGAAGTGGTCAACCTGGTAACCATAGTGGTTATGTAATTCCTCAGCCGTCGGTGGTTAGGAGTATCGTCAATATAAAGGCTTGCCTACTAGACCTAATACTATTTAGTAAAAGCACAAGTGACTGGCCAACATGGCATGTTATAATAAAGAATAAGCTTAATATAAATAAAGAAGTAATTGGCATGCCTTAGGACCAATTTATATATATATTCTCTTGGTTAAAGAAGCTTGCCTGGAAGAACTCTAGAATATTTATAAAGCTATAGCAAGGCACTAGCAAACCACAAGTATTACTCTAGTATTTTAAAAATATTTATAATAACCTAAATATTAAAGCATGTATAGTAAGATAACTATATTAAATTTAGCAACTAGAGAATACAAGCTTTTTAAAGTTCCTTTCCTGTTTAAAGAAGGAATTTATAGATATAAATACTCTAGAATAGTATAATAAAGCTAAAAGATAAATCCTTTTAGGTATACTTAATAAAATCATGTCTAACTTATATATAAATTATGGCATTTTTACTATCTTTTTAGGACTAATTTCTTGACTTTATAAGATTAGCATAAATATAAATACTTTTAATATTAACAGGATAGAGTAAATATGCTGCCTATATTCTAAGCCTAATATAATAAACTAGACTTTTATTATTATAGTAAACTATACCAAGTTATATATAAAATAGCATGCATAATAGGTTAGCCAGGACAAGCTTAATAAATAACAAGCTAAAGGAAAGTATTTATAATATAAGAGATTAGGACATTTTATTATATAGTATACTCTCTTACTAGCATGATAATTAAGTTATATATATATTACTACTAGCTTAAATAAAATAAATAGGCATACTACTAGTGTAAAAAAGGCAAAGCCTACTAGTAATAATAAACTTGCCATGGCTTTTAAAGAGGATATAACTTTAAAAAATAATTTAGGAAAAGAGTAGCTCTTATTTTAAGCCACAAGCAGGAGTAAAAAGGTATTAAGAAGCTACTAAAATAGGAAATACCACTATTTATAGTTAATATAAAAGTAAATAGAATTTAGTTTATATAAGTACTTGTTAATAGTAGTTACTACTACTATATAATAGTAAATAAATCTCTAGTTTAAGTACTTAACCTCCCATGTATTAGGATATACCTATAAGTTTTTAATAGTATGATACTAGACTAATATAGAATTACCTAAGTTATATATTTTAACCTTAATATATATAGCTACTAGCAGGGCCATGTATTTATATATATTATTAGGCCCCAGGTAAATAGTATAATCCTTGGGGACCCCTAGCTATATAATATATAAGAAAAGTACTTGGCAAGGAATAAATATCTAGATATTTTTACCAAGGCAGGTAAATAAATAAGATACTAGAATTAAGTAAATTATATAATTAAACTTACTAGGGTAAAGGTAATATATATAGCATAAGTAATAATAATATTAACTTGCTATCTTATATATAATATACTAATACCAGGCTGCCTATAAATAGGTAAAGTTTTATTAAATAATATTAAAAAGGCACTCTAGCTAAAGAAGTATATAAACTTAAAGGACAAGCTATTAAAGTATTATTAGTAATAGCTAGATATTTTTAGCTAATAGCTAGCTAATAAGCTACCTTTATATTAACCAGGAATTAATTATAAAATATTATTAAAATATAATAAAAATAATATTAAAGAATTAGTATTATATAGGCCCCTTTATAATATAAATAAAAAGGAGCTTCTTTACCTATAAAAAATATTAATAAACTTACTTAAAAAGAACTTTATATAAGTAAGCTAATTACCTATAGTAGTATTAATCTTACTAGTTTAAAAGCCAGGTAAAGGCATGTAATTTTATATTAATTATTAAAAGTTAAATAAATAAACTATAAAGGATTACTACCCTCTTTTACTAATTTAAAAGATATTATAAAATATAAGTAATACTTATTAGTTTATAAAGCTAGATATTATTATAGCTTTCTATAAAATTTATATCTAGTTAGGCAAGAAATAAAAAATAGCTTTTTAAACATGCTATAGACTTTATAAATAAAATATTACCTTATTTAAGTTAATAGGCATACTAGTAATATTTTAATAATATATAAATTAAATATTATAAAAGTATTTAAATAACTTTATATTAGTATATATTAATAATATTATTATTTACTTTAATAAAATATTAATAAACTACTAGTAAAAGGTTTATAAGGTTTTATAAAAGCTAAATAAAATAGAATTATAATATAATATTATAAAATTAAAGTTTAACTAAGACTTAGTAAAGTATTTTAACTTTATTATTTAAGCTAAAAAGGGTATTTATATTAAAAAAAGGTAAAAGCTATTAAAATATAAAAGACATTAAAATTTATATAAAATATATAAAGCTTTATTAAATTTATAAACTTTTACTAGCTATTTATACTAAAATTTACTAATATTTTAATATTTTTAACTAGGCTAATAAAAAAGGATACTATTTTTAAGTAAAATAATAACTATTAACAGGCATTTATAAAGCTAAAAGGCCTTTTTATTAATATACTAATTCTAGTATATTTTAAAAAAGGATATAAAATAGTTATAAAATTTAATACCTCTAGCTAGGTAATAGGTATAGTCCTATCCTAGTATAGACTTAATAAATAGTTATAATTATATACCTACTTATTTTAAAGGCTATTACTAGTAAAGTTAAACTATAAGATTTATAATAAAAAGCTACTAGTAATTATATAAGTATTATATAAATAAAGGCCCAAGCTAAAAATAGTACTATAATTTATAATTATAATAAATTATAAGAATTTATAGTATTTTAGTAAAGCCTAATATTTTAATAAATAATAAATATACTAGGCAAACCTTTTAATAAAGTTTAATTTTATCCTTTATTATTATTCTAGTAAGCTTATAGCAAGGCTAGATATATTATTATAATAAAGTTAAAATATACTTAAAAATTAATAAATAAAAGGCTATTAAATTATATTTAAACTTTATTTAAAAAAGTATAAGTTAAAATAAAATAGGTAAATTTATAGCTAATAAAAATAAACCTTAATTATAAAAAAAATATTTTCTTTTTTTAAAAACTAAGACTATAAGTAAAATAAAGGAAAGTAAGAACTATTAATATAATATATTAATAGATTTCCTATATTTTTATAAAAGATAACTACTAAGTTACTATTAAAATAAATATTAAAATAAGTTTATTTAAATATTATTTAAATAATTAAGGGTTACTTTATTTTAAATAATAAGTATAAAT
>NW_027396943.1:0-22013 GCF_047715825.1 Aspergillus stella-maris | reverse complement strand
CCTGTAGATAATATAGAAGTTAGAAGCTGCGTACTAACCAGTTACCAATCAGTTGATACCGATTGCTTACTTCAAGATCCGCGTCGAGATTACCCGTCTCTGAAAGATTATCAACTTCAGTAATTACTGACTGACTAGAATCCATTTTAAAGGTAGTCTAGTAACCACTTGTCAAGTGGTTGGTAACCGTTTAAGCAATAAGGCAAGAGAGAATTAAAGAGAAGTGAGGGTAACTAGATTTCAGTGCTTTTGTAAGATATTTAAATGGGTCGCGAGACCCAAAAACCTTACTAATGGTCTTGGCGGTCACATGATTAGAGGTATGGGTCACTTGACCATTGAGCGGAGGTCAAGTGACCTGTGTACTCGGTACGGCCAGCTATCTAGGATACTAATGGATGACTAAGCGAGGTCGACCCCTAGGGGCAGGCGGTACCGGACGGCAGTATGCTCCGACAAATAGGTCGGTTCACGTGACGTGCACGCAGAACGGAACCGATCCACGTGACCTTAACACGTGCAGAAGCGCAAAGGCACGTGGACCTGACAAGGCTGCACCTTCCGCCGGAATCGGATCCTGCATTCTCACGGCTGCGTCTGGTCATCCCTGCGCTCGCGGTATCTTTATCAAATAATGTCCGACAATGCCTCGGATTATCGCCCGGAGTCTGTGCAGAATGCAAGTTACATGCGCTCGCCGCTTCCGACACGTGTGAGCAGTGCTTGTGAGCGATGTCGGCGGCATAAAACTCGAGTGAGACCCCTCTTACTATCCTTGCGGGTACTTGGGTACTGATCTGGACAATAGTGTGACCCGTTTCGGCCATGTTCGCTTTGTGTTAGAGCTCAGGTTAGCTGTAGGCCTATTCCAATTAGTCGGGGGCGGAAGGACAAGGTCCGGACGTACGTTCTTCTTGATTAAAAGATACCATGTGTTTCACTGACCTTCCATAGCACCAGAAACCTTAGAAGAAGTTCTCAACGACCAGTTGCATCCCCAACTGCATCCCCTAGTACGCCTAGGGAGATTCGTAATAAAACTCAAAGTCAGACTCCAGTACCGCGACCCTCAACTGAGGATATCGAGAATCATGTCGAGCCTCATGGTCCGCCGCGGCCAGTCGAATATGGCGAAGCTGAGTCAACTATGGGAATTGCGCAGAAGATAGTCGGTCTCGGTCCGCAGCCCATTGGCGAGGAAGCAACTTCTGCTATCCCGGGGTATCAAGCTAGCACCAGCGTTGCTAGACCTCGATCTGCAGCTGTTGGTCAGAGATTCCCGATTGCCTCGATATTGGGACAGCAATTACCCCCGCCGGAGATCATGTACTCTCCGCTAGAGGACTATTTTGCTGCAGTTCATTGGTTCTCCCTTGTCATCTATGAGCCGACCTTTCGACGAAATTTACAGTCTATCGCGGACGGCTTCGCTCATCCATCTCAGAAATCCTTCCTCATTCTTCTGGCTGTGGTACTAGGAATGGGAGCATGGTATCGGTCACAGAGAAAGACCACGGACATGACAGATCATGCCGACTGGCAACAGATGAGCTCCGGCCTACTCAAACTAGTTGAGTCGTACATTGTGGACTTGATGGATCAGCCTTCAGTTACAGCCGCCCAGACTTGCATCCTGTTTGGCTCTTACTGCGTCTACCACGGTCGGCCCAATCTTTCATTCTCTCTACTTGGTGCAACCATTAGGATCTCACAAGCTGCTGGCCTACATCGCGAACCGTCAAGAGCCAACTTTGAGGAGAACGAGGAGAGAAAGAGAGTTTGGTGGACGATATATACCTGGGACCGGTTTGCGTCGATAACATATGGGCGGCCACTTGGTATTAATGACAGGGACTGCAACATCAGTATGCCGGCGGATATCTCCGAAAACCCCTACTTCGTCGAATCGAACTCTGCGCAACAGGGTACGGTCTGCTATTCGGTCTACCAGAGGGAGCTCAATCGGCTCTATCTAATGGCTTCGCAGGCATTGGAGACTATCTTTGGCTCACGAACCTCAGGCTCGTCTCAAGCACTGACAGGAGATGCCTATGTTGAGCTAGCAAAAGAGGCAACTCGCAACTTGCAGAAATGGCGAGAAGAGCTACCGAGCTCCCTGACCTTGAACCTCGAGCAGGACTTTCGTCCGGACAGTGGCCCCGGCGCCAAGGCACTCGCGTTACAGTCGTTGTCCTTGCATTTGACTTATGACAACATCTTGATTGTCCTCCACCGGCCCTTACTGGCAAGGCAGGTTGACCATCTCTCAGCAGTTCCACTTCCGAACCGGAGGAACCGCCTAGACCCGGCCAACCGTCATCCCGAGGGGGCATCGCCTGCGGGGGCGGATTCGCCGTTTGAGGCAGTGTCTCCAAATCCGCCGGTAGCAAGCTCAGTCCATTGGTGGAATGCGGCGCTTAGGACATCGCGCATAACGGAATTACCGGTACTTGCTCAACTTGCAACGGATAGTCATCTGGTCGCCTTTCTTGCCATCAATGTCTTTAATGCCGCAATCGTCTTGGCGGTCATGGCATTATCGGATCCGCTGTCGGATACTGCGCAGGTCGTTAAACGCACGATTACTCGAATTTTGCGACTCCAAGATCTTCTGGGGAAACGGTCGGCACTGTCAAAACAGAGTACGACCGTCCTGAAGAATGTGATTGCACTCCTTCTACGCCGTGAGTCAGAGGCTATCCTTGCCCCTATCTCAGGTGGCAACCAGGAGGAGGGCAACCAGTCGCTGTCAGACACTGTTCCTCTGTCGGTGGAAGATACCCTCCGGCTTCCTCTTGACGCCACAATCGAACCATCTGATCCTCCAGCGCGACGCCAAGCGTGGCCAGACGTTTCCAGTGCCATGCGACTTAATGAAAGTCTGGCATCCGTGCAAGATGGTGCGCTATTCACCGTCACCTCCCCGATTTCTGATTGCAATTACTGACTATCCTACCTAACTAGTGGTTCCGTCTGGAAGTGTTGACCATGCGTTTGACTGGTACCCGACTAGAGATGCTCGACACTCACACACCATTAGCCAAGATTCAACAGGACAAGGTCAACAATGGCCACCGACGACCCACTTTGACTGGAACGGTCCGGGTATGACTGGGGACAACTTTGACCAAACTACGGATCCTAACAGTGAACGCGGATTATACTGGCTCTGGGATATGTCATGGAATGGCGGGAATGTCTAGAGCCACCAATCTCGACCTTGATTGTCTATTTTTTTTCCTATACTGTAGCATCATTGGCTACGTCTTGCTCAACGCCAGGCCCGTAAATGACGCTCTTGATTCCTTGCCGACTAGCAGCGTTTTGGAACGCCTCCTCTGCTTTGTCAAAGGAGTACTCGTGGGTAACGAGACCCTCCAGTCTGATGCGGCGCGAGCTGGCCAGGCCAATGGCGGTCTGATAATCCTCTGGGCCATACCGAAAGCTTCCCTTGAATACGATCTCCTTGTCGCAAATCTGACCAACGGGAATCGAGGGGTTTGGCCGTCCCAAGCCGACCTGAACAAAGGTTCCTCCAGGGGCGAGGGCATGGATACCTGCGTTCATACAGGGCTCGGCGCCGGTCGCATCGAGGACTACGTTTGCACCGAGCTCCAATCCTGCGGTCTGCAGGATATCATCTGCGTTTTGCTCTGCTGATTGCGCTGTGCTCTGATGCGTGTGTGTTGCGCCGTATTTCACCGCGGACTGCAGTCGTGCGGGTACCACGTCGACTACGGTCACAGATGAGGCTCCAAAAGCTCGAGCAACACCGGCGCACAATAGACCAACTGGCCCAGCACCGAAAACAATAACCGACTTCTCCTGCATATCTCCTGCCAACCGGCAGCTGTGTACCGCGACACTCAAAGGTTCAATCAGCGCGCCGTCGCGCAGCGAGATGTGAGGTGGAAGCTTGTAGCAGCACTCTGCAGGAACACCGTAATACGTCGCGAGTGTCCCGTTGTATGGAGGAGTAGCAGCGAATCGCATTTTGGGACAGAGATTGTATCGGCCAGCACGGCAAGGACGGCAGGTGTTGCAAGCGACTCCTGGCTCGAGAGCGACGCGGTCCCCGATCTCGAAGCCCGAGTCCTTTCCGCATTGAACGACGATACCAGAGGACTCGTGTCCAAGAATGATGGGCTTTTCGACAATGTATCGGCCAATGCCTCCATGCTGCCAATAGTGTACCTATCCGGATTTACTGTCAGCTCTGGTCGCGTATTCTTTGTGTCCAGGCTTGGGAATATACTCACATCTGAACCGCAAAGTCCAGTCGCTATGACGCGGACAACCACATCGCGCTCTGTTTCGATAGTTGGAATCTCGCGCTCCTCATACCCGAATTTACCTCCGGGGTACAGCACGAAGGCTTCATTTACGCCCTGTTCGCTCGTTAGTAATCGTACGGGGCAGATTTTGGCCTCAACCTACCTGCTTATGTTGCGCGACAGTCATTGTTAGAAATTTATGTGTTTGAGAGAAGAAATAAAATCTCGACGAGTCTTGAATTTAAAAACGCGTCTGTCGAAACAGCGGGGGTAATTTGTGATTCCTGGGGTGACGAGGGGCCCCGGTTCCGATGCCACGGTTCCGCTCCGGTTCCGGCGGCAGCATGCCAACCCCTAAGATGGGGACGGAACCGAGTCAACTACCTACGGAACCGATGGTATGGCCCCATTTCTGCTCGCCTGGCGACATCAATTAGGGCAAGAATTCCCCGACAACCGCCCCCACAGGCCATGGTCATTGGCCGATCCCGTGTATAGCAAAACCCGTTCAATTACAAGGCACATACTGTGGAGTGTTCGTTACCATGTTCCGAGTGTCTTCCGAGACGCCCATCACAAACTTGGAGAAGCCGGGGATTCCCCACGGGATGTTGTTGGCAACTGCTCTGGGGTAGAAATAGGGCCTTAAGGACCTAGCTTAAGTGTCTATTACAATACTTGTATCCTTTGGAATCTAACCATCCGCAATTATAAGTGCCACCAGAGTATCTTTACATGAGAGTGCTCCCATTAGCACTGTCGAGCAGCGTGCTCGCGCTGTGGCCAACCAGGTTGCTGAGCAGCAGAGCTGGCTTGAGAAAACACTAAAGCCCAAGACTGTATCTGCCAGATACTGGTTCAAGGGCAAATCCTTGTTGTATACCACTGGTTTCTTCGGAGGTCTTGGTAATGCCTTGTTTGGATACAACTCTGGTACAACTTGAACAACTCCCCTAAGGTTCGTGATGCTGACTGTTCAGGTATTATGTCTGGCCTTCTAGTCAACCCAGTCTTCATCTCTCAATTCTTTAAAGACTATGGCGGTGCCGACAGATCAACAGCCGCCATCGACCCATCCATCACCAGTATCTCTGTTGCCTGTCTTCAGGCTGCTGCTGCTGTTGGCGCCCTTATTACTAGACAGCTTGGTAATATTATTGGTTAAAAGAAGACTATCCACATTGGAGGATTCATCTACTTCTTTAGCGGCTTTATTTAGATGTTTGCTCCTGACTTTGCCACTTTTATTACCAGTCGCACCATCCAGGGTATTGCTGTTGGTTTCCTGTCCATGACCATTCCAATTATCCAAACTGAAATTGCCGCTCCTTACTATCATGGTCTCATGGTTGGTATAGAGTATACAATGTCTATTGCTGGTTACATGCTGTCTTGTTGGGTGGACTATAGATTTAATTTCCTTTTACCTAAGAAGATGTCCTGGCAGGGTCCATTTATTGTTCAAGTCTGCCTTGCTTTTATCTTGCTGGTTATGTCTTTTTATATTCCCAAGACACCTTAATGGTTAGCAAAGAACAGTTTCATGCAGGAGAGTCTGCAGACCGTAGCTGATCTTCATGCTAATGGCAATACCACAGCGGACCACGTGCAGCATGTCTTCCTTGAAATCCAGGAAGCCGTCATCTACAAGACGAACCTTGGAAAGTCTACTTGGACTGTGAGTACCCTAGATCTCCTTTGCTTGAGATAAAACTGACAATCTATCTTCCTAGGAAATGTTCACCCGTTATTGCAAGCGTACGATCGTCGGTATTACTGTGCAAATGTTCGCCCAGCTCAACGGAATCAACATCATCTCTTTTTACCTCCCGAGTACCCTTGCCTCTGCGGGTTTTAACAACAGAAAGTCTCTGCTCTATACCACTGCCAACGCTATTCCATATACCACTGCTACTGTCGTGACCTGGTGGTTGGCGGATAGCTGGGGAAGAAAGCCTTTGCTCATTCTTAGAGGTGCGTCAATCCCAAGAATAGGTCTTTCTAAACATATACTAATTTATTACACCACAGGCTTTACAATGGCCATCCTCCTTGCTATAGTCTGCGCAATGATAGAAGCAAACATTGACATCGCCATAAAAGCAAATGCCTAATACGCCTTTGTCATGCTCTACAACATCTGCTATGGTTTCACATGGGGTCCCATGCCCTGGCTGCTCCCAGCTGAAATCTTCCCCCTCCAAGGCCGCAGCAAGGGCATGGCCCTCGCAACCACAAGTAATTGGATCTTTAACTTTATTATTGGCATGGTTTCCCCTAATGCATTTGCCGGAATCGGCGGATACTTTTACCTTGTTATTGCGGGCTTCTGTCTTTTCTCCGCGGGCTTGGTTTACTTTTACTATGTTGAAACTGCGAATCATAGTCTTGAGGAGATTGCGGCGTTGTTTGGGGATCAGGCGTTCGCGGATGAGGGGCATGTTCCGGAGATTGGGGAGGTGAGGAAGGATGGGGTTAAGGAGATTGCTTGAGGGGTGTTAAGTGGAGTGTGGAGTTGGGCCATGGGCTAAGTGCTTTCCTCATGGACGAATGGAGTCTCAGGGTGGCTGCTCGAGTGCTCTCTAGACCCTGGGAGTGTGGTTCAGCCGCTACTTCCTAGTTGTTATGTATTATGAACTAACGTACGTCTTTCGTCTCTCTGCAATCGCAAAAGTATTTTCGATGTCTGAAAGATCCAATAATGACACACAGTTGCACACTATTTCTTCCATAGCACTAGGCAGGACCTATCGTGCAAGCATATGCTAGTATCATCGTAGAGTGTCTGTCCATAGATCCCGCAACGCCTGGAATAGCCATGCTCACAACGCTTTATCTCCTCGCCCGGCCGACTCACTATTGAAGTACTCACCTCGGAAAGACCCCAAGTCTAATTGTATTCCGCACCGAGCATGCGCAGTAGGATTCAGCGGCCGGCTCCTGGGCCCATCTTTCCTAGAGTGCAGCCACTATATAAACCGATCTTTACATCCAGAATAAACTTATATTTACCAAAAAGTAATGGTCGGTTAGTAGCAATAAAGAGCTTAGTATGATCGGGAACATGATTCAAGGGGCTTTGATGCTTGGAAGCAATCCGGTCCGAAGGCTTTTGATCGAGTCCGTACCTTGAAAACCAACTCAACCCCACCTTTAGAGGGGGGAAAGTACGTTTCGTGTAGCTAAGGCCGCGAATGCATGCGCATATTCCACTCAGCTCTCCGGCCTTCGACGCGGGGATGACTGAGGCCAGGAGCGGAATGCTTGGCGAGCGCGGGGAGGGACCTGCCACCGGCGGGATACGGGGACGAGCCTGTCATGCGATACGGACATTCACAGACTGATCCCTGTTTCAGCGCTATAAATTTAGCGGAAGCGGATAGTGCAACGCTCCTTTACTTGGGATTCTGCTGTATGAGCATCGCTCATCTGGGCTACGGTCCACCGACGCCTCTTTACATGGGAAGAATATCTCCGCGGATTGGTATTCGTTGAAATACATTAGAGTGGACTGCGTGATCGGGATATCCTGTAATATTGCAGAGAAGTATAACATATTTTGTTAGTCGTCGATCATTCAGTAGGACGATGTTGGCCTGTTCTGGACTGGCTTTCAAGTTCCCGTGGGCCAACTTCCTTTTTTAGCTTACCACGGAAGGAGTGCTTCTATCGAGGGATCCATACTCTTTTAGTGTCAACTCATTTTTGGAACGATAACGATAGGCATGTCAGACGGCAGAAGGTTGAAGCCTCAGATATCATGCATTCCTTATAGGGAAAACGCAGATTGTACTTTGTACAGCGCAGTGGAATTTCCCATTATCGCACTATTGAGTTTCAAGTCGATCAGGTTCAGCGTTACGCTATTCCAGCTGATCCCAAAAGATGAAGCCTGAATCGGGGTTGGGCTGGGTGGAGAAGAGGTGTTGCAGGTGTGCAGATCTGCCGCGCGGGGCCCAGATACATTGGATGCAGATAGCAATCATAGCGCATACATCCAGGGGGAGCTATTATAAGTCCAGACCCTGCGACGGTTTCTCTACATCTTACTTCCCCTCTCACAATGCACCCTTTCCTGTTACCCAAATATGTGGGATATCATACGTGACGCGCCTTTAGGCCAATGCCTGCGATTAGCCACCGGTCAAAAAGCAGCCCGCTACCCTGAAGAACAGCCAGGCTTCGAGTTACCTGCCGGATACTTCGACTTGGTTGATTCGAGGACTGGCTCATCGCCATCGACTGGCGATGCAGGCCAAGGCTCAGAAAAATCCATCAAAGAAGATCCCATTGTCGTCGTCGGGTGGTACGGCCCCAAGGATCCGGATAACCCATACAACTGGTCATCCGGAAAGAAGTTATGGATTGCTCTGCTGTTATTTGCGTACAGTTTCGCCGTCTATATCGGCTCGTCACTGTATACTGCCGGTACCACCCAAATCATCGAAAGCTACGGCGTCAGTAGCGTCGTTGCATCGCTCGGCCTGTCCATGTACGTTTTCGCCTACGGTATCGGCCCGTTGCTATGGGCGCCTCTCTTGGAAATTCCTGCGGTCGGCCGAACGCTGCCTTACATTACCACCTTTGTCATCTTTGTGGTTCTCTGCGTCCTAATGTCCCTAGTCAATAACATGGGTGGAATACTGGCTCTCCGGTTCCTGATGGGATTCTTTGGCTCGCCCTGCTTGGCTACAGCTGGTGCCAGCTACGCAGACATATACAGTGCAACGGCCATGCCCTATGTTATTGCGCTCTGGGGTGGAGGAGGGACACTAGCCCTGGTATGTGTGTGGAATACGTTGGAACAATATTTACTGACCCGCTAGGCCCTTGGCCCTCTTGTCGCTGGATACGCAGTCGAAGCCAAAGACTGGCACTGGAGTTCCTGGGAACTCCTCTGGCTCTCAGGCCCAATCATGATATGCATGTTCCTGGCCATGCCTGAAACCTCATTAGATACCATCCTCCATAGACGAGCCCAGCGTCTTCGAGCCCTTACAGGCCGCGCTAATTTGAAATCCGAGTCTGAAATCCGACAGGCAAAGATGAACCCGCGAGAAATCGCATTCAACGCGCTCATTAAACCATGGGAAATTAATGCCCTTGATCCCGTGGTGCTCTTCTCGACGTTCTATATGGCGCTGACATACGGGATCTATTATTCGTTTTTTGAATCGTTTCCGCTCGTCTACACTGGTATATATGGCTTTAGTACAGGGGAGCAGGGACTTGCCTTTCTATCCATCCTCTGCGGCCTTGTTGTAGCTGTTGCTTTTGTCTGCTGGTACTTTTACGTTCTTGCGCCACGGCATTTGGGGAAGTATGAAGTCGTCCCGCCAGAGGCACGGCTTTGGCCGGGGTTGTTCGCGACCTGGTTCATCCCCATCAGTCTTCTTATTTTCGGTACGTCTACCCTCCTGCATATCCCTTAGGTGCTCGTGATTAACGAATTCATCAAGCATGGACCTCCGATCCCGCCATCCACTGGGTAGTCAGCCTCCTCGGCGTCGCAATAAGCATGTGCGGCGTATTCATCGTCACGCAAGCAATATTCATGTATTTACCATTTACATACCCCTGTTATGCAGCCTCGCTATTTGCAGCGAATGCGCTGGCCAGGAGTCTTCTTGCTGGCTCGGCCATCCTCTTTGCGACACCAATGTTTGAGGGAATTGGGATCTCGGGGGGTGTTTCGCTTTTGGCGGCTTTGAGTTTACTGTGTGTTCTTGGGTTGTTTTTGTTGTACTTTTTCAGGGCAAAGTTGAGGGAGAGAAGTAAATTTACAGGGCTTTAGGTGTGCACTTTGGGTGGTACACGCTGTGGTTTGGGATTAGGGCTTTGAGCGGTTGGATAGCTTTGCCTGATACCACCAGTAGTCGAAGGCTGGCTTCGATACCTGGCAAAATACTTTGGAATTCTATGATCTAGAAGTGTTTCTATAGACAAGGAAGTCAGAGCTTATAGATCTGGTACGCAGTTTGTAGGCTATGCCCTTGTCCACGGACGTCACATGACCGACTGGAGTATTGATTTAGCTGCTGACTTGGCCCCAATCTTCCAATTGATCTGTTCTTTACCACCTTTTTCCCAATGGTCAACTACGGGGTCTCGCGAGGCTGCGAGAACTGTAGGCGGCGAAAAAAGAAGGTTGGAATCTCCCCTCTCTTTCCTAAAATATGCCTCGCTAACTGCGGACTGCCCACCTTCCTGCAGTGTGATGAAGGTCGTCCGGTGAGGTTTCCCCTATTTCAATCCACCACTATGACGGCTCGTCATACTTATGGCTCGCTCTTAGACCTGTGAGCGGTGTAAAAAGGCTGGTATATCGTGTTTGGGTTATAGGAGCCCTGACCAACTGCTCTTTTATCATCATGTTGCACCTCCCATACTCCCATCAGCATCTAGGAGCGACTTTCCATCTACAAGTTCCGCCATTGAATGGTTTCTGGAATAGTATGTAATCCGATCGGTGGATCCTATTGTATCTCGCGGGTTTTTGGATGGCTTGCCCTTTTTACTTTTCAAATCCCATCCCACATCACATGTCGTGCAAGCAGCTGAGATAGTCGGCTGGGCGAGCCTGGGAGATTTACGAAATAGACTAGACGTACTCGCTCGGGCTAGGACGCAACACATATCAATCCTGGACTCGTTCCCAGGCCTCTACCATTCTTGCAGATCTTCTGGTCTGACTCTTGAAGTCTTGGTGACTGCCACTCTTCTTGGTTTGTATGAGATTATAAGCGGGAGTGAAAATCACCCAGTGCCGGAGGAAGGCGTGCATGGCCGGGATATCTGTACTCTTTTTCTGGACCCTAACTCATCTTTTGACCTTATTACAAGTATGCAGTCTTTAAAAATTGCAAATCCCTTGTTAATAAAGGATGGCTTGCAGGTATGTACAAATTTATCTCTCCAAGGTTCCATTAGTGCTGACAAGTACAGGTTCAACCCGCATCAGGCTCCATGTGGACCCCCTCCTCAAGTGAGACCATCAAAGACCTAGACTCCATCCTTGTAAAATGCCAGCCCCTCCTTGAGCGCGCCAACACCATTCTCCAGGATCCCTCGGCCTCCTGGATCGACCTGTAAAAGACCTTTGCCAAGGCTTTCATCATAAGTAACCAGTTTTCGCGCTGGGAAACTATAGAAAGACACACTGCCTGGGACCTAGAGATCATGGGCCACCTCACACAAGCAGATGCTGACGCTTTGCCCTGCCCTTATGTTTCCCCCGGACCAGTCCATTCATACTCCGCCATTTACACCGCGGCAGTGATGAACACTTACCGCGTGACATACCTCAGCCTGCTAGACGTTCTCATCTGCTTAGCTCCAAGATGTGATTTCCGTAATGGACAGACGCTCTTTAAGTGGGAGAACCATGCGTGGCGTTTAATTGGAGATTTTGTTTTGTCAATTCCTTTTCATCTTGCCAGGAGCACGGAGGAGTATGTTGCCTCTACAACAGCGCGCAGTGGCCAGCCGCCTGTGGGGAGGTACGTTGGCGGGCTGTTCCTGCTTCACCTGATATACGTTCTTTCTAGTACTCCACTTGTACCTCCGTATTACCAAAACTATGCAAGGGAGTGTCTTGATTGGATTGGGGAGAATATGGGGATTGGGTTGGCTAGTGTTTTGTCAAGGGTACGGTATCTTGATGTCATGCGGATGTGTGCTAAAATCCTTCAGGAGAATCTTAAGGTTTCGAATCGGACCATGGCAGGGTGGCAGATTTTGATTTGGGCTGGGACGCTGCTGCAGATAGATGGCTAGCCTTTAGATATAGGCGAGGGGGGACTTCGCCCGAGCGTCGAGTCCGTCGCTGTGGAAAGGTTATCTGTGCGAAGCAACGCTCTACACAGGTGTTCTGGCGAATAAGTTCCCTCAGAAAGTACGATCCTTGGACTAGAAGGCCGGTTTCCATTTCTCGTACTTCACATATCGCTACCTCCTGAATTGGACTTCCGCAGTAGATTCAAGTCCGCTCTGTCGAAGTCTACCCCAGTAGACTCTGAACAAACTGCAGAGCATCCGATCCATACTCCGCGCCATACCCTTGATGCGTCGCTGCATCACTCCCATTACAGCAGTAGGGGTCCGCAGAATCACAGTAAGACTGAATCTTACTAGCCGAGGGACAGCTGAAGCCAGATGGACGGGCATTGAACTATTACCACTGTTAGCAACAAGCATAACCTAGAACCAACCAAAGAAGAAAAGACTCACCCCGCCAGCGGTACAGGTCCCAACATTGTAGGACAGTCCCGCGACATAAAGTGGATCACCCATGAAAATAGCTGCTTTGACCATCTCGACGGCGGAAGACAAGAGACGGACGTTGGTGTTTGTGACGCCTTGGTTTGGGACGCCGCCGCCGCAGAGGGCTGCGTCGAAGATTTCGCTGCCCTGATATTAAGTTTCTATTAGCGATTATTCATGTAGTGTCAATTTAGCCAAGAGGCGTACCTGAGAGTACCCAACAAGCACCAACTTGGTATCCGGACACTGCGTGTTGAACGAATTGACAGCCGACTCTACGGCATCAATACCGGCGGATACAGAGGCGCTGTAGCTGACGCCACCACAGGAAGACTGGCCTCCGCAGGCTGGGTAGTTAATTGCCTCTAAGGTTGCACCGGAGTAAGCGCTTAGGATGGCATTGACGACGGTAGCGGATGAGCCGAAGCTGGCAGAGACACTTGTCTCGCGAGCGCCGAATACGTGGATTTCGGGGCAGCTTTGGGCTATGGCCTGGCTGATTAAAGCGAGAGTCGCGGCTTTTAGATACATGGTCAAGTAGTAGTAGTAGTAGTCAAGGCGTATATGATTTGTGGACTTATTAGTAGTGATTAGTGTCCAGGAAGAAACATAGCTTTATAGCATGTTCTCGACACGATTAAAGGGAGAACAGGAGACATTGTCTTGACTTTAGCCGTCAAGGCTGAAGGTTGAAACGATGTGGAATAACGCGGGACTCCTGTCAGATATTGACAGGTAGGATGAAACTCAAACTAGCAGAATATACCAGGCTGAAACTTGTTGGTACAAGCTTTCTTACGATCTTGTGTCTTTTGAGACGCCCAATGGAATTAACCTTCAGCCTGTGGGGTAAATAAACAGGCTAAATCAGCCACGTTTCGCGTCATGGTGGCTGTCAAACTGGCGCTCCGTGTCGGATTGATTACAGTGCAGATCAGTTGCAGAATGTTCAGACTCCAGAGGCGGTACGGTGGTACCTGGGGTGACATTAGGGAAAAGGTGATGGTTTCTGCAGACTTTTCAGTTTGGAACTTTAGATCTGCACAGATGTTGTACAAAGAAACTGTCCCTGACAATCTGGCACGGCCAAGGAGATATAGAGAGATAAATATATATAGACGCATGAGGGCAGCGCTTGGTACCCGAGTAATACAAAACCACTTGATGATAGCAAAAATACTCACCTGCAAAGCGCTTCATACAGTGAACTCAACATAGAAATCTGGATCAGTCTCTTTCTGAAGTATACAACAGAAGAAAGATAGACTGTCAGTCTTGGGAGCCCTCAAGTTGCCTGAGGGGTCGATTATTGTCTGATGCAGCACGTGACTAGATCAGCTGATCAAGGTCTGTTCATGGTGATGTCACCTCAATTGAGCCGAGGCATTTCCTAAAGAGGACTAGTGCCTATGGTATGAGGATAAAATTAGCATTTGCAGGGCATCAACGCAGAAGCAGAACAGCTGACAAACTGGCTGTCATATTTCATGTGATACCATTGCTCTCCCTGACCTATTACTCTCAAGCTGCCTGCTCGGGCTCGCCGTTGCGTGTAACCAACAACATCATTGCAGTCGTTCGTAATCAACCTTGGCACAAGGCCTGGTGTCCGTCCAGTTCAGGTAAAAGGTCCTTGATTATATAATATTTTCGCACTTAGACTCCACCACTTGGTGTCCCTGGTGCATCTAAGCCATGCATTACTGTCTAATCGTGGCTTATGCGCCCGGTAGTCAAGATCTTTATACTTAACCACGTCCTCCCGAACGTCCTGGGACAGTCACTGTCTTCTACATCCACACAACATGGCAGAATCAGATATCCCAGAGCCCAAGGGCTTGCCGTTACTTGGCAATATCAGTGCTATTAATCAGGAGTTCCCATTGGGGTTGATGGTTGGGTTGGCTAATAAGTTGGGTGAGATTTATTGGTTGTGCTTTCCTGGTTGGTCTGTTGTTATTGTCTTGACTTATGTGCTAGTTAATAAGACTTGTAATAAGAAGCATTTTAAGAAGTTGGTTAACTCTGCGTTGGTGGTAAGGAGCACCTAGTATTAACTGGTATACAGGATTCTAACTAAGGCAGCACGTTCAAGATAGAGTCCATAATGGTCTTTTCATAGTATGCATCCCAAAACCTCTTTTTACAGAGACTAGACTGACATCCAAAGGCAAAAATGGGCAAGGTCAACTGGGAAATAGCCCACAGAGTCCTAATGCCAGCCTTCGGACCCCTCTCCATCCGCGGCATGTTTAATGAAATGCACGACATCGCCAGCCAGCTGGCCCTAAAGTGGGCTAGATATGGACCTGACAAGCCCATCATGGTCACTAACGACTTCACGTGGTTAACATTAGACACCCTGGCGCTTTGCTCCATGGGTTACCAATTTAACAGTTACTACTCGCCCGTGATGCATCCCTTTATTAAGGCCATGGGTGATTTCCTTACAGAGGCTGGTAAGAAGTTATAATAGCTTCCATTGCCAGGGGCATTCTACCAAGGCCGCGACCAAAAGTTCAAGTCTGACATTGCTGTGCTTAGGAACACGGCTTAAGAGGTGCTTAAGGCATGTAAGGCTGGCAAGAGTAATTGCAATAATCTCCTTGATGCTATGCTAAGAGGCATTAATTTAAAGACTAGGTTAAAAATAACTAACAAGAGTATTATGGATAATCTTATTACCTTCCTAATTGCCAGGCATGAGACTACCTCTAGTCTTCTCTTGTTTGTCTTTTATTAACTACTTACTCACCCAGAAACATACCACAAGGCACAGCAGGAGGTGGATGACGTTGTTGGACAGGGAGTGATTAAAGTAGCTTACTTGTCTAAGCTGCCTTACATTAATAGTGTTCTCCAAGAGACCCTATAACTTAACACGACAATCCTGCTATTTACTATTAAAGCCTTTAAAGATACCATTCTTGCAGGCAAATACCCTGTCAAGGCTGGAGAGACCATTGTCAACCTTTTGGCCAAGTCACACTTGGATCCTAAGATCTATAGTAATGACGCCCGCGAATTTAAACCCGAGCATATGGCCGACAAAGTATTTAATCCGCGCCAGAAGGAACATCCAAACTCGTGGAAACCATTTGGCAACAGTATGCGAGCTTGCATTAAATAACCCTTTGCCTGGCAAGAGGCACTATTAGTAATGGCCATGCTCCTCCAGAACTTCAAGTTCTTGCTGGATCCGAACTACAAACTCGAGTACAAGCAGACGCTCACAATCAAGCCGAAGGACCTATACATGAAGGCTCGGTTGCGCCATGGTCTGACGCCGACAACGCTTGAACGCCGCTTAGCAGGTCTGGCGACGACGGCCATGGCCCAAGATAACATGCCCTCACCAATGGATGGATAATCCTCTACTAGTGTTCCATTGACTATTCTCTATGGTTCAAACAGTGGAACCTGTGAAACCCTCGCGAGGCGCCTTGCAGCGGATGCCTTAGGAAAGGGCTTCCAGGTTGTGTAGTTTAATGGTCTTGACAGCGGCCGCGCCGCCCTTCCTAAAGCCCAGCCTGTTGTTATTGTCACATTATTGTATAAAGGACAGCCTCCTGACAATGCAAAGCAATTTGTATCCTGGCTTGAAGGTCTTGATAAGAGTAAATCCTTGCTCAAGGACGTCTCCTTTGCCCTCTTTGGCTGCGGCAACAAGGAGTGGGCCTCTACTTTCCACCACATTCCTAAGCTTGTTAATGGCCTACTTGAGAAACTGGGAGGAAAGTGTATAACTAAGCTTGGTCTTGCCGATGCATCCTCTAACAAGATGTTTTCTACTTTCAAGACCTGGGTGGATAATGCGCTGTGGCCTCAGCTTGTCGCGCAGTACACAGGAAGCGAAGAGGTGCAGTAGAAGTCCTCCTCGTCCAGCACTGCAGCAGGTATGGACGTGACAATTTCCAACTCCAGAACACAAGCACTGCGCCAGGATATAGGCAAGGCCATGGTCATTGAGACCAAACTGCTCACCAGCGAAGCCGAAACAGAACGGCGAAAGAAACACCTTGAGATCCGACTTCCAGAAGGCATGACTTATACTGCGGGCGACTACCTTGCTATCTTGCCAATTAATCCACAAGAGACCATTCATCGCGCAATGCGTCATTTCAAGCTGGCTTGGGATGCGCAGATCAAGATTGCTGCTTCGGGGCCGACGACTGCTTTGCCTACTAATGGGCCGGTAGCAGTGAATAATATTCTCAGTACTTATGTTAAGCTTTCGCAGCCTGCCACTTGCAAGGTAAGTTTAAATTACTAGTGCATTATTTTTTAATACCTAAACTAACCACCCTCTAGGACCTACAAACCATGGCCGATCTTAGCAAAGACGCCGAAACAAAGATGGCCCTCCAAAAGCTCGCCAGCGAGACATACGCAGAGGAGATTCTCAACAAGGGCGTTTCGGCTCTGGATATCCTAGAGCAGTACCCCGGTATTGATCTACCCCTAGGATCCTTCCTCCTAATGCTACCCTCCATGCGCATGCAATAATACTCTATCTCCTCCTTACTCTTTATAAACCCCAACAACACAACAATCAGCATTTCAGTTCTGGATTCTCCATCGCGGTCTAGAGTAGATGGACCTTGTCATCTTGGTGTCGCAACCTTATACCTTAACTCTCTGCAAAAGGGCAATATCCTACAAGTGACTGTCCGCAAGTCTGCTGCCGGGTTTAGTATGCCTGATAATATCAAGAATACACCCATGATCTGTATAGCAGCTGGAACTGGTATTGCGCCGTTCCAGGGGTTCTTGCAGGAGCGCGCGGCTTTAAAGGAGCAGGGACAGAAGCCCGCGCCAGCAATGTTGTTCTTTAGATGCCGCGAGGCTGGACAGGATGATCTTTACCGTGAACAGTTGGACACATGGGCAGAGGAGGGCATTGTAGACGTTTGGTGGTCTTTTAGTCGTGCTGCTAATTAAAGCAAGGGCTGTGCGCACGTTAACAATAGAATCTGGCATGACAGACGGGATGTCGTACAGATGTGGAAGGATGGCGCGAAGGTCTTTGTTTGCGGCTCGAGAGGCGTGGCAGACTTAGTTAAGGGTGCTATTTTGGATATATTCCGTGATGAGATGGCCAGACGGGAGAGAGAGGGTGAGGAGGTTGATGGTGGAGGTTTGGACGATGACAGTGCAGAGAAGTGGATGGAGGCTCAGTGGAATGTTCGTTATGTCATGGATGTGTTTGATTAGTGGGGTTACTGGTCAATTTGGTTAATTATCCAGATACATTGGAGTTGTATATAGAGCTGCAAGCTGGTACGTTGACAAATATAATCACTACAGTGTCCAGTGTTGAATAGTCTCGCCATTGTCCAGGACAAACTAGACATCATGCACCACGAACCGTCCCTAGACAGTCTATGGATTCTGGCTAATGACCTTAATGTTCCAAACCTGGAATGTAGTTGTTTTAGTAGGACCTGGAGACCTAGAAGACCCCTTAGTTTAATAGTTAATAATCCTGCAACCCTGTTAGCAAGGTGCACTGCAAACATTGACGAGAAATGCAAAACCTACAGCCTTAACCCCTGCCTAACATAATCCCTCGCATACTAAGTAGTAACCAGCTCTCCATCCAGCCAAAACCCAATAAAGACATTAGTCCCATTCTCATCTCGAATCTCTACACGCACAGAATGCCAGTCCTCGGGAGATGGATAGTCCATATCCAAAGCACTGACCTCATCACTCGTATTAAAAGTGTTAAACAAGATCTTCCCGGTGCCCTTCCACTCCGCAATGTCAATCTCGGGCGGCCACCCGGTTGCCGCATTCAGCCAGAAGGCAGGCCATGTCCCCTGTTCAACGGGGGCGATGAATTCAGCGGAGATGTCGTATCCGCCGCCTGCAGATATGGTGAATGTTTGCTTCGCGTGGATTGTGCCGGAGAGGTAGTTAATTGGGCCATCTTCGCCTGTTACGGGTTCGGTGGTTAGGGTCAGAATGCCGTTGGTGACACTAACGTGGTTCGAGTCCATCCGGGCGCCGCCATTGTGTGTATCACCCCAGGGGTACAGGTAGTTCCAGTATGTGTTGAGGTCGTTGAATGAGTCGGTCGGAATTTCGGTTGTGGCGCGGCAGAGGGCTCCTGTTGATAGTAAGGCGAGAGATAGGACGGAGAGATGCATGGTTGATTCGGGTTTTATTGCTTCGACACCTTCTTCAAGGGGTCTGTCCCTAGATATTATACCATCTCAGTGCGGGGTCTAAGACACCGATTAATATATCTGCTTCTGCGCGATTTGCAGATCTCTCCCTCTTGGCCGGGAATGCGTTTGAGAGGAAACAAACGTAACAGCTGAGAGGCCATGCTCTACTCTCGAAAGTGACCCAGGCTTTGATCAAGGTAGATGCAGGTCTCTACAAAGTATGATTGGGCTCATATTGTGGAGATCTGAGACAGCCAAAGAAGGTCGTTATTCGGCCAGACATGAGCGTGGCGGGAGATAGGTTTGGGAGACAACCTGCCATTATAAATAATGTTATGACGATCAATTCACTAAATGAAGCTCGTCCTAGGTAACTAAGGTGATGCACCTCAGCGGTCGTTTATAGTACTCGCGGCCGCGCTCTCCTTCCTTCTCACACCGGTCAGCATCACCGAGCATCGGAGGAAGCACAACCACGTAGAGAATTTCTGCATTATGATGCTGTTGAGGAGACTGTACGCCCCACACTGCGCCAATTTCTGCATCGGCTTGCATGAAGACAAAGACGGACGAGAATAGCGACACCGCTACCAAGCAATGGTTCAACCTACAAACTATTTTGGTTCACTCTTTGATTGTATTCCAGACAGATGACTGTATGATATCACTCAATTATCAGGTCTTGTGCATCGTGAGACCATTTTACCTTCGTATTGCCTCTGAGAAATGATGCGTCGCAAAGATCGCCATTCCACACAGGGTCCAGGCTATCTGTCCCCACCTGCTCCCAAGAGGATTTAATTTCCGTCGCCTCCTTTGCTCCGGGTCTATGCGCGTGATCAGCGCAGTGTGAAGAGGAATCTTCGTCTCCCTTATAGTGCCTGTTTGTCTTTGGGCTGCCCGCACTGCTGTGGCTGGTCTGTGGTCTTTCGTTTTGTCCATGTCCGAGATTCATGCCAGAGGAGAAGGTCAAAGCACGATTCCGAAAGGGAAGATGCTATTTGAGGGCGCCGCCCTCGCGGAGAGGCCTCGCACCTGCCACATATGTTGACCTCATATGAGGGAAGTGCGATAGAAGTCAATCGAACTTAAGAAGGAACGACCCTGTTCGGTCTGTTGTGCCTGTCGAATAGGACGTGAATACTGCAAGTCTTCGATACGAGCAAGATACAACGTTGATGAAGTACAATTAAGCCGATTCCTAGTTTCCGCTGATAGACGTTATATTTGAAAAGCACCAGACGGAGATAATTGGGATAACAGGCGACGGCCCTCCTGTTTCCTCATGCGCTTCTTAATGAACCAGTCGGAGTTTGGGGCACGGTCTGGCATCATGGTATCTGAAAGGACCTACTATTGCTCTGGTTACTCTTGAGCTGAAGATCAAACAGGCTCTAAGCGGAATCTGTAAATTTAGAAAAAAGGAATCTAAGACAATACAGGATTGAGTTGTTTCAGGAAGTTAGAGTATCTAGATAAGTACCATGCACGACGAGGACTCAATATCAACATCCATATCTCTCCATGATAGCTCGAAAGAAAGGATCCTTCAACAGTTCTGACGCACTCGGACGTTTCTCAGGGTAGTAAGTAAAGACCTTTTTCATGATATCCAGAACAAGGCCCTGCTCGACGGGATCAGAATGCGGGATGAGGCGAGCGATCTGTGCCTCAAATGTGAACCCTGGGTTGGGCTTTTGACTCTGATCATACAGCGTATCGTCGCCGCCAGGATGCGTATAGAAGCCCTTCCTTTCTTCAGACAATGGCCCGAGAGTCTGAACTATACCGCCCACCGCACCACCCTGCTGGAATGGAGCAAAGGCTCTAAATCCCATCCACAGAACAGAAAGACAACCATGTAGCTCCATATGTCGCAAGAAGGCGTTGGATCGAAACCATGTAGTCGTTCAGGTGAACAAAAATCTTTGGGCGGGTAGCCTTTTGGTGTTTCCGTGGTGGACACTGTCTTTGAGAGGCGAAAGTCACCAAGATAGATTTCATCTGTCCTGTGGCTCTCTGGTACTTTCATTGGGCCTTCCTCGAGAAATTATGCTCTGGTATTGGCATCTTTAAGGGTCGCCCAAAGAGGTTGTATTTTGCTGTTCCTGTCACGGTGCCAGAAGGCAGGTATTTCACCTGAGGTTGAAATACCCAACCAGCGTGACAGTGCCAGCTTAGGGCCTCATCCCGGGCACGGCGCCCGGAATGAGGATCGCGAGATTCTGCCTGTTCTGACCGCCTGGCTGACCGATACTTCCTCAACTCTGATGTCGATCCTGTTCCCGACCTCTGAGCAACGTCTTGTTATTCTAAGTGCCCGTCTGATAGCCCGATCCTGCGTTCTGCCCGTGTATCTACTTCGTTAGCCTGTTCCGAATACACTCCCGAGCCCGCACCTTGACAGTTCCGTCAAGGTAGTGAAGAGAACGGAGACCATACATACAGTTTCTCTCATTGAGTTCTAGAGAATCCAATAAACAAGGCACAAATTAGACAGTGCAGTCCGTGGAAGAGTAAGAATCTCACTCACCCCGGTGTACAATGCCTGCGTTGTGTAAGTTATTCAATGTTTCGAGCAGCTGTTTAGCCGCGGACATCCGACTGTTCATGGGGAGCTTCTTGACGGTATACCAACCCAAACATGGTCCCAACAGCAGCATGACGATAATAAGATGCTGGAAATAATTCTTCTCACACTGCAGAGTAAACTTGTCCAGGTATATGACTAGATGAGATTGATCGGTGACGAACTGACGGATTATGTCTTGCATGCGAACTTGGTTATCCGCCCACCCGTTTGCTGTCATCACTTTGAGCGCGACGTCCTGGTCTGACTGAAGATCATGAGCCATCCAGACGGTGGGAACACCACCGAAGTCAGTTTTGTGTTCGATACCTCGCCTAGGCAAATGGGGTAGTAGGCATTCGAAGTTCTGTGGGAGAGATAGCGGTATGAGGGCTCAACAATCCTACTGTACTAGTACCCGTCGGAGTGGCACCCACTCCCGGCTTTTCGTCCGTGCGCCCCATACAATCCCGCTACGGCCGGCGCGAGCCACCTGTCCCGCTATTCCTGGTTTCCCGCCACCAATCATGATCAAGCCTGGATTTGGCACCTGCTCCACTTTCTCATGTTCAATACGGTCAGGATCGTCCTGCTGAAGCATCAACGGGACCTTGAGGTATTCTAGGAGACAGGTCTGGATATCGCAGAATCATGGCCCTATAGATACCCTTGGTGGAAATTTCACCCCCGGTTGAAATTCCCGCCCAGTCATGCCCGTCAAGCCCTTGGCGGCTT
>NW_027396942.1:0-22038 GCF_047715825.1 Aspergillus stella-maris | reverse complement strand
CCTATTTTTATAGTCTAGAAATTAATACTATTAAGTAAACCTAGTATTTCTTTAACCAAGAAAGGTCATGCTATTATTAATATTTATAGTTTAAATTATAAATTTATCCCTAATTTTTATCCTATCTTAAGTTAAAGTAAAATTATTAATATAGTTTATAAATATAATTATATTAATATTATTAATGCCTGCAAGTTCTTTTATTAATAGCTAGTTTACTAGGACTATTAAAACTGCCTTGCTATTATTACTTACCATGGTTAAAAAGTCTTTTATATAGTAATTATAGGCTATATTAATAGTATTTTATATATATAATAGTAAATAAATTTAAACCTTAAGGACCTTGCTAAGTTTTGCAAGGCCTATATTAATAATATTATTATTACTTTAAAAAACCTACTAGAGTATTTATACTATCTAGAACTAGTATTTAAGTATTTATAAAACTTAAATATTAAACTTAAACCTGCTAAAGTCTTCCTAGGTTTTCCTTTAGTCCAGCTACTAGGTTAATAGGTAAATATACTAGGTCTTAGTACTTTAAAAGAAAAGCTTTAAAATATTTAAAAGCTTAAGTTCCTAAAAGATTTCCAAGCCTTAAAGATCTACCTAGGCTTAACTAGGTGGTTTTACTATTATATTAAAAACTATATAAAATTTACTAAACCTTTAAAGGCTTGCAAGACTACTTTATTATAAAATAGACCTTTTAAAGGTTAAGCATGTTATAAATATACTTTATTAACACCTATTTTAAAGCCTATTATTACCAAGAAGGAAGCCTTTAGTTACTTGTAAAAAGCTTTTTTAAACCTACTATTTCTTGCTTATTTTAATCTAGAGTGCCATTTATTTATTAATTTTAATACTTTTATAAAGGGAATAGGCACCATAATATTCCATGCAAGGAATACTAATAGTTTCTTAAACCTAAAGTTATTATTTATTCTACCTGCTTATATATTAGTAAAACTAGTCCTATTCCTATCTTAAGTATTAACTTTTATAGAGTAAAATTACTAGCCAATTAAACTAGAAGTCTCCTACCTTGTCTAGGTTCTTTAAAAAGTATATTACCTAATTAACATGTCACATTTTTTAGTTATTATTTATATAAATCATGTATTTATAGTTAGCATTTTAAAATATATATTATTTAATATAGTTGCTCTAGAATAGTTAAACCTTTATCTAGTATAGGCAAGCTATTATATTTAATAGTTTAAACTTAATATCTTTTATAAACCTGGTAAAACTAATATTATTACTAATACTTTTTCTTACTTACCTAGACCTAAAGACTAACTTCTAGCCTGTAAAACTAACCTTAATATATTACTTAATATTAAAGCCTGTTATACTAGTTTTACTATTAAATTTAGCAATAAATTTAAAGCCTAACTTAAATAAGAATATTAAAATAATTTTTAAGCAAGCCTAATTTTTTAAACTTTATATACTAATCCTAAAGTAAAGCTTTTATATATTAAAGTTAATAGTCTACTTTATATTTTAAAAAAGAAAGTAAATAAAGACCTTTATAAAGAGCCATGGTTATACCTGCCTTAATCTATAGCCACCAAGTTCTTTTAAATAATCTATAATAATTATAGTTATTAAGGTCTTAAATACTATCTTTACTTTATAAAAGGCATTTTTATTTATTATAGTTAAAAAATACTAAAGGAATATATTGTTTGATGCCCTGCCTGCTAAATAAATATTTTTTAAAAATATAAACCTTATAGTACTCTATAGCTAATATTACCTGCCCTAGTTTTATTTAATATAGTTACCATGGACTTTATTATTATATTACTAGTAGCCACTAATAACTTTAATATATTACTAGTTATTATTAATAAGTTTACTAAATATATTAGCCTAATTCCTAGGTGTAGCACCTAGTCTATAAAATAATAAGGTCTTACTTTTACCAAGTACTATTAATCCTATAACTAGGGTCTTTTATAATACTTTATTTCTAACTAGGATCCCTACTTTATATTTACTTTTTAAAAGGGTATAATAACTACTTTAGGTATAAGCTGGCACTACTTTACTACCTTTTACCTATAAATTAATAGCTAATTTAAGCAAATAATTTAAACTATTAAAGTTATATTTTATCATGGCTATATATAAGATATCCCTTAATTAAACTAGTTACCTTTAATCCTTAATATTATAAATAGTTCCCTAAACATGTTAACTAGTAAAACTCTATACAAGCTATTATTTAGCCTTAAGCTTTGCCAACCCTAGAATGCCTTAATCTAGCAAGTTTTTAAATAAGACTTTTTTATCTACCTTGACACTAAGGAGGCAATAAACTTTACTACTATTTAAATAAAGGACACCTATAATTAAAAATACCTACCTGTAGAATTCTATTTTAAAGATTAGGTTTATTTAAGGCTTTATTATAAATATTACCTTTCTAGAAAACCATATTTAAAGTTCTTACATCTCTATTCCAGTCCCCTAAAGGTCCTTAAAAGGATTAGTTAACATGCTTACTTGCTAGAACTCCCATAAAACTAGAAGGTGCACCTGGTATTTTTAATTACTTAGCTTAAACTTGCCTGGCATAATTATAAGTATAATCCCTATGGCCAAGAACTACCACTACCTAAAGCTATTTTTAATAAAAGGTTCCCTAAAGATAAGGACCACTAGGAAGTTAAAGCTATTCTAGGAAAGAGAACTTGCCTACTTGGTTAAAATTATACTCCCTATTTTAAATACCTTGTTTACTAGAAAGGTTATGGTCCAAATAATAATAAATAGGTTTATTAAATTAACCTTAATAGTTTTAAAGAACTTATATATAAGTATAAGGAAGGTCTCTTATATTAATTTTATATAGTATTACCTAATATACTAATATATTATTACTTTTCTACCTCTATTTTCTATTCCTGTTTTTAGTATTTAATAAGGATATTAGTCTTGTAAACCCCCCATATTATTAATAATACTCCTAACCACCAATGGCTAAGGAATTACATAACCACTATGGTTACCAGGTTAACCACTTCGCGCAACCTCTACTTACTGGTGATACCTTTTCTGTCTTCTAGCTTAGGACAACCACTAATATGATGAATTCAGATCACCGCCTAAAGCGTTGTTTAACACTTTAGGCAATAAATAATTCTTATATATTTAAGTCCTAGTATTATTTTAGTATTGATTCAAGCTAGTATTATTTATTCTTTATTAGTTATTATTATTATTATTATTATTATTACTACCATTATTACCAAGGCTTGCTATTCTAGCATTGCTTTAAGTTAATAAATTTATTTTTCTTAAGTAGTATCTTATAAATTATATTACTTTTATTCTTTATTTTATATAGCTTGGGTCTATGCTATTTACTATAGCAGTGTCTACACCTATATAGGGGGGCTTGTTAACTCCTAGGGCTGCATGTAGCCAGGTGTTAGTCTTAAAGTATACCATAGTTATTAATTACTTGCATTTTATTATATTAGTTTAATAATTTAAGAATTAAAAGCTTTTTGTATGTAAAGGGCTAAAGTAAGACTTATATTTAATTTAAATAGGCCACAAACTATATATAAAAAGCTTAAAGAAGAGAAGTTCTCCACGCGTGTTCTTCCGCGTTAACACGCCGGTGTCACGTGGGCGGGCTCTGGCCCGCAACCCTACCGGGCACTGGCCCGTGACATAAATACTTTAAAGCCTATCTTTTAAAGTATTAAAATCTAATATATTTACTTATTAACCTAGTAATTAAATTAAAGGAAAGTCTAGAAAGGCTTTAGCAGGTTTTAAGTTTAATATTTAAGTTTTATAAATATTTAAATATAAGTTCTAGATAGTAAAAATACTCTAGTAGGTTTTTTAAAGTAATAATAATATTATTAATATAGGCCTTATAAAATTTGGTAAAGTCCTTCAGGTTTAAGTTTATTTACTATTATATATATAAAATATTATTAATATAGCCTATAATTATTATATAAAAGACTTTTTAATTATAGTAAGTAATAATAGCAAGGTAATTTTAATAGTCCTAGTAAACTAGCTATTAATAAAAAGAACTTGCGGGTATTAATAATACTAATATAATTATATTTATAAACTATATTAATAATTTTACTTTAACTTAAAATAAAATAAAGATTAAGGATAAATTTATAATTTAAACTATAAATACTAATAATAGTATAACCTTTTTTAATTAAAAGAATACTAGGTTTACTTAATAATATTAATCTTTAAACTATAAAGATAGGGTACCTAAAAGGGGTATGGCTATTTATAAAGGATATTTTTTACTATTAATATAATAGGTTAAATATAGTATTAATATACTATTTGCTTTTTAAACTAATATAATAAACTTAAGGTTTAAAAAGTTAGTCTTTTTATTTTTTTTTAAATAATATTTTTATTTATTTATTTTTAAGTATATTAATAGCTTTAATATTTATATTATTCTCACTTAACTAAATATTAAAGTAAAAGATTAAAAAATTAAACTACTTAACCAGGTTAAAAATTTTAACTATAAACTATAATACTATTATTAAAAACTATAGTATTATTAAGGTCCTTTCTAGTAAAAAAAATAGGTAGGAGACTAGGCTTGGTTTTAAAAACTAGTTTTTTTAAACTTATAACTATTAGTAACTATAATATAATTAATAGTTATTTTAATAGCTATTGTTGACGATACTTCTAACCACTGATGGCTAAGGGAATTACATAACCACTATGGTTACCGGGTTGACCACTTCGCGCAACTTCTACTTACTGGTGATACCTTTTCTGTCTTCTAGCTTAACACAACCACTAATATAATGAATTCAGATCACCGCCTAAAACGTCGTTTAACACTTTTATTTTTTTAAAAAAAAACTTGCTTTTAAAAACTAGAAGTTACCCTTAACTATAATTATAAATTATAACCTAAAATTTATAAAAAAAAACTCTGGACTATAATTTTAAAAGTAAGAAATATTAAAATATTTTATATAATAGTCTACTATAGCTAAATTAATAGTTAAAGCAAGATTTTAAACTAATTAGTAGTTTCTAATTTTAAGCAAGGGAAATAGTAATTAATATTTTGAATATTACTACTTTTTTAATAAAAAAAACCTATAATAAAAACTACAAGCTAATATTTTTTATAATTAGAAATAAAGTTTTTTTTTATTTATATAAAAAATATAAAACTAAAAGTATATTTTTTTAAAAAATAGGAAATTAGTTTATAGGACCTTAAGGTTTTAAAAAAAAATTAGTAATCTTACTTACCTTTTTAATATTTCTTTTATATAAAAAATTTACCTAGTAATTTTAATAATTTATTTCAAGTAATTTTTGGCCAAAAATCCCTTAAACAGAAATTTTATTTTTTAAAACTAGTTAAAGGAAAGGGTAATAATTTCAATAATAATTATAAAATAAAAAAATTAATTACCAAGTATATAAAAAAATAGCAAAATTAAATATCTAGTCTATTAAAAGGATTATAATAATAGGAAAGACCTTTAGTATAATATTAACAAGCTTAAAAATATACTAGATTTAGTAAAAATCTATAAATAATAAAATTAAAATAAGAAAGCAAGTAACTAAACAGGTAAAAGGTATATTTAAAATATTTTTTATTTTTATCTTTTATATTTACTAAATAATTATAGCTAAAATATTTTTTATTTTTACCTTTTATTACTATCAAGATTAAATAATTATAATTTTTTTTTATTAAATACTTTATATTAAGGGCCCCTAAAAGAATATTATAGTTACTAATATTTTTATTACTTTTTATTCTTAATATCTTTGTTAGTATATTAGTATTTTTAGTTAGTTATTACTCAGCTCCTGCTTCTACCTCTTAGCTATATTATTGCCACGGGGCGTCTAACATCCTTGACGGGGAACGAGGCACCTTGCGCGGACCTTAATATTAGGACCAAGCAAGGGCTACCGCCCCCTGTTACCTCGGACGTACTGGGGTCCTCCCCGCCTCGGGTGCGCCCCAGGGCAATTGACTTCTGGCCTGACAGCCCTCTGCAAACCCCCGAATGGACGCCCGAGCTAGAATAATGACTACCTCCCTGACCTTCCTTGCAGTTGGCCCCAGTGTTGGCCTTACAGTTATGTGGCGGTTGTGTAGCCTGGAGTGGAGGAAGCCTAGGAGTGTGCCTAGGTAGAGTGAGGGGGATGACAGGGTGTTGCTTACTGCCATGTTTTACACCCAAGTCTTGTTTCATCTCCTGTTCCTGTTACGCCCTAGGGATACTATTTAGGTCCCTATTACTACAGTAGACGGGCTTACCGTGTGATTGTACTTAGTGTGTGCTACCTGGTCACGGTACTAGAGAGGGTGCCAGCTAGTGGGATTGCGGGATACTAGAATTGCGTTAAATTAAGCTAGCTAAGGGATACGGGGGATAATACGGGATAGGAGTTGCTAATTTTAGGGGTGGTTAATTCCTAGTCTTTAGGGATGGAGGCCCCTATTATTAGGACTCGTTGGCGTATACTGGCACCACAGACTCCATGGACTTAGCGATTAGATGGCCGCTAGATCCCCCGGTAGGGTCTCGCTTAGAGGCTAGAACGGGATAATCCATGAATTAATCAATCAATCAATCAATCAATCTCTTAGCTATACTATAGCAAACAGACTTAGAAAAAATAATAACAAAATTATCTTATTAGCTTTCTACATAGGCCTGCCATATATTTACTTATATATATATAAACCTAACTATTAAGCTAAGTAAAAAGTTTAGAATTTTAATAAAATTACTTATAGGCCATGCTATAGTAACTAGATTTAATAAAAATAAGTTAAGCCCTGTTACCTATATAATATTTCTAGACTTATTAATTAGAAGGTAAAAAACATTTTATATACTTTTTTAATTCTAAATATAAGTTATTATAATATTATTTTAGAAAAGATTTAGGTAAAGTAATATAAAGTTTTATTAAATAGCCCAAGCTACTTATACTTTTTAGTAAAATATTAAATAAAATAAGCTTGCTTATTTTTTTTTAAAAAGCCCTTAAATCCTATATAAATAAAATAGAATTTAATAAAAGTCTTTAATTAAATATAAAAATAAGTAAAAAATAAAGTAATATTAACTTTCTTAAAGAGTTTTTATAAATAAATAAAATACCTTAGTAAAAATAAATTAAGCTATTATTAAGTTTTTGAAAAGTTCTATACCCCTGTAAGATTCTAGTAAAAAAAATTTTATTTAAAAATAAGTAATAGTTAAAAAAAATATTATAGCTATTAAAGCTACTAGGTTTTATTAAATAACTTTTAAAAAAAATATTTTTATTATCTTATTTTTTAAAATAAAATTTATACTAGAAACTAATATACCCCTATACTAGCTAACGTGTTTCCCGGGTCCACTATAGTTCCCGGGTCTGCCATAGAACCTTAAAATTTCTAACGCGTCTACCACTCCTAGAATTTAACAACCTACCATGCCATAAAAACTGTGTAAAACAAAGCAAGAATTGATAGAGCAAGAGGGCAGGATTGAATGCGCGATACGCGATTTAAATACTGGAAAAATTCCTAATATTAAGCAAGCTATACATGCCTACAACCTACCCCCTTAAACCCTACGTGATTGGTTAAAGGGACACCCTTTTCAAGTAGAACTCCGCAACCACAACTACAACCACAGGCTATTTGAGCGCCAGGAGAAGGCATTAATAGGATAAATAGTATCTCTAAATATACATGGCGCCCCTCCTAGGTCCTTCCAGGTATGGGAGATAGCTTAAATTATACTAGATGCTAAATCCTTAACTCTATCCTAACCAATTGGAAAGAATTGGGTTACTAAGTTTACTAAATGGTAACTAGAGGTTAAAATAAGATTTGCTAGAAGGATTAATTGCTAGAGAGTACTTTATAAAGATCTTAAGGTTATTAGTTAATAATTTAATAAGGTACAAAGGGTTAAAGATTAGTAGGGGATCCAGGATAAAGATATCTATGACTTTAATAAAACTGGGTTTGCTATGGGTTTTATTATATTAATAAAGGTGGTTTCTAGAGTAGAAATGCCTGGCAAACCATGGCTTATATAGCCAGGAAATCAGGAATAGGTTACTATTATTAAATGTGTTAATTCAAGAGGGTGGTTAGTACCCTTTACAATTATCTTTAAGGGAAAGGTCCATATAGAGGGATGGTTTAATAAAGGCATGATTCCTGGTAATTAAAGGATTAAAATAAGTGCCAATAGATGGACTACCAATGCAATTGGCCTTTACTGGCTTTAAAAAGTCTTTATTCCAGCCACTAATGGGCGTACAAGGGGGGGAGTATTAACTACTGGTTCTTAATGGCCATGGAAGCTACCTAATACCTAATTTTAATTATACCTGCAAGGACAATAATATTATACCTCTTTACATGCCTGCCTATTTATCTTATCTTTTACAGCCTTTAAATATTGGTTGTTTTAGCCCTTTTAAGAGGGTATACAGCAAGCTTATTAAGCAAAAAGGGCGCCTGGAATATAATTATATTGAAAAGCTAGATTTCTTAAAGGCTTATCCAGTAGCTTATTAAGATGTCTTTACTATAAAGAATATTTAAAGTGGATTTAAAGTAACTAGGTTAATTCCTGCTAATCCTAAGGCAATACTGGATAAGTTAAACCTTAACTTACGTACCCCTACCCCCCCTTCTAGCAAGGGGAATGCTTTAATCCCTTTTTTTTTAGCTTGGTATGCCTTATACCATGCACGTAGTGCATGGTATATACCTCAGTTAAAAAGATGCTTTAAAAATGGTTTAATAGCCCTCCTACCCCTACTAAAAAGGTCTTAAATAACTTAGTAGAAGGGTGTAAGTTAGCCATTTACAATGCCAGCTTACTAGCAAGTGAAAACTGTTATCTCCACTTGGCTATTAAAAATAATAGGTAGAAAAAGAGTTGTTCTAAACACTCGATAACTCCTATAAAAGGTATTTTATTTTAGGAAGCCAGGGACCTAATTTTACCAAGAAATAATAAAATAAAAGCAAGATAGGGGGTTGCTGGCGGAGATGTGTCAAGGTGCGGGCTCAGGAACGTAGTCGGAACAGGATAACAAAGTAGATACACGGGCAGGATGCAGGATCAGACTATTAGACAGGCGCTTAGTATAACAAGACATTGCTCAGAGGTCGGGAACAGGATTGACATTAGAGTTAAGGAAGTATTGGTCAGCCAGGTGGTCAGAACAGGCAGAATCTCGCGATCCTTATTCCAGGCACGGTGCCCGGAATAAGGCCCTAAGCTGGCATAGTCACGCTGGCTAGGTATTTTAACCTTAGGTGAAATACCTGCCTTCTAGCACTATAACAGTACTCCCCTCCTTTACAGCCAAGCTCCATCAAGGCCAGGCCAGGGCTTGTGGGGGTATTGGCGGTAAAAGTTGTCAGTAACTTGTTTGGCATGCTCCAGGTACTTGGCAGGTTCCTTAGTAGGGTTATTATATCCAGCCTATTTAATAGTGTACTTCAAGCAAGGGCCTCCTTGGCCTCTTTATTCCCAGCGGGAATTTAGGATATCCTTAACCTCCCATTCCTTCAAGCCTTTAACTTCCACGGGTGGAGGAGGGTTAATCCTTTGTCCTGGCACAGGGGTACTAGATACCAGGCAAAGCAGGTTCATGTTAAATACTAGGTGTATCCACATGCTAGTGGGCAGCTTAAGCTTGTACACATGTACACTAATTACTTTTATTATATAAAATAGTCCCAGGAACTTTTAATTAAGCTTCTTCTACAGGCGTAGTATATAGATATTGCAGGCATTTAACTAGACTAGCTGGTTAACTTGGTACTAGCAGGCAGGGCAGCAGCCTTTATTTAACTGCTCTTTATAGCAAGCTTGAGCAGAAGTTAGTTTTATATAGACATGGTTTAATATGGCTTGCATCTTTTTGGCAAATTCTTTGGCATCTTGGCTAGCTAGATAACCAGGAATAGGAATAGGCTTAAACCCCATGTGGGGGTAAAAACTATAGTTAGCAAAGAATAGGAATGTTTTAATAGGTTTAAAGTATATGGCATTTAGGGAGAATTTGGCTAGTAGCAGCCAGGTATACCAATTATCTTGCAGGTAAGTTACATAGGCTTGTAAATACTATTCTAGCATTGCATTTACCCTTTTAATTTAACTATTAGTTTTAGGGTGGAAGGTAATTAATAGTAGGCTCTTAATACTTAGGCGTCTGGTCAGGTACTTCTAGAATTTTATAACAAACTAGGGTCCTTAATTAAATATAATAACTAGGGCAGGCCATGTAGCTTCTAGATATATTAAGTATAAAGGTAGGCAACTCCTTTAGTATTAATAGTAGCTTGGCAAGTAATTAGGTGTTTTATTTTAGTTAGGCAATCCACAATAACTAAAATTAAGTTAAAACCTTGACTATTAGGTAGGTGTGTTATAAAGTCTATAAAGATATCTTGCCAGGCTTGTTTAGGAATAGGTAAGGGACATAAGATACCTTGTCAAGCTTTATAAAATAGGGTAACTCTCTAGCAGGTATAGCAGTTTTTTACCCATTAACCTATATATTAGTACATGTTTAGCTAGTAGTATTCTTAAGTTAAAAGCTTATACATGCAAGCTTTTCCAGGGTGTCTAAAAGCAGGTTTGTCATGAACCAGGCAGTTTAGTTCTACTTTTAAATTACTATTATTAGGGATATACAGGCAGTTTTAATAGAACAGGAAGCTCCCTTTTTTTTTATAATTAGCCAGGGTAATATCTGGGTATTAAATTTATTTAGTGGCTAGGGCTTTTAAAATTAACCATATAATAGGGTTAAATTTATACATGGTATAGGTCAGGTCCTTAATATTAGGTGGCAGCTAGAGCTCTTTCTTATCTTTAAAAGATACTAATTGTCTTGTTTAAATTGGAGTGATAGGAATTATAAGTATAATAGGTTTGGCATGTTTAACAGGTTTAGCAGGTTTAGCAGGTTTAGTAAATTTAGCAGGTTTAGCAGGTTTAGCAGGTTTAGCAGGTTTAGCAGGTTTAAGTAGGCAGGCAGAATTAATATTCTTGTGCTTTAGCATGGTTTAACTTTAATAAAGCAGGCACTTATTCCCCTTTTTAAAAAGGTCCTTTAACCTCCTAGTTAGGGCATTAGGCTTAACTTCTTATTTACCCAGCTGGTATATAATCTTAAAGTTAAATTAGGACAGAAACTTGGACCAGCAGGCTTGCTAGTGGTTTAATAACTTAGTAGACATAAAATACTCTAGGTTTTAGTAATTAATAATAACCTTAATTAGGTTGGGGGTTCCTCTTAACTTAGGGCGCCATTCTTTAAAGTAGTAAATAATTACTAGCAGCTCCTTGTTATATATTTTATAGTTATACTTAGTAGTAAAGTATTTCTTAAAGAAAAAGGTAACAGGATATAAAATCCTATTATTATTATACTAGGATAGTATGCTAGTAGATATAAAATTAAAAGCATTTATTTTAAGAATAATATCTTGGGTCTAGTTAAATAGTTTTAAAATAGGGGCATTAGTAAATGCTTCTTTTAGGGCGTCCATGGCTAGCTGGCAGGTTAATGTCCATTTAAATAAAATATCTTTCTTTGTTAGGTTAACTAGTAGTGCAATAATCTTTAAAAAATCTTTAATAAATCTCTAGTAAAAGTTTATAAACCTAATAAATACTTGTACATTAGTAATACAGGTTGGCATGGTCTAATTGGTAATAGTTGTCAGATAAGGTCAGGGTCGTCCTGCTAAGCGTCGAAGCGGACCTTAGGTATTCTGATACCAAGAGAGAGAAGGGCAAAGTAGAAGATGCAATAGTAACTTGGTTCGTACTGGCGATCTGACTATGTTACTGTAAACTGAAGATAAGGCACGAGAGGCAGAATGTAAATACAGGTGGGTAGTGAGCGTCCTTTTATACCCTGCTTGGATATTTCATCCTCGGGTGAAATATCTCTCCCATCATACCCGTAAGCCATATTGTTAGTATCCCTTGATCATCTCGTTAGTATCTCGAGATACTACATATCTGATCTCTCGATACGACCGTAACCTCATTCCGGCTTAGCGTCATATCCCGTGATATGATGTCGGATAATCTTGGTCCCGTTAGACGTCACACGCTAGCGGTGGCTTTGGTTGGTCGATTGGCTGTAAGGTCACGCTTTCTGACAATAGTCTTAACCTTCTTGGGGTCTATCTTAATCCCATCCTTCCTTACTATTAAGCCCAGGAACTTTGTCTTATTAACTATAAATTCATACTTTAAAAGCTTTGCAAAGAGACTAGCTTCTTAAAGCTTTTAAAGGACTCTTTAAACATGCTATACATGCTTAAATTAGGTATAGCTATAAATTAGGATATAATTAAAATAGGTGGTGTAAAATATGTCCAGGTAATCTTGTAGTATATTATTAATATAGCACTAAAATATTATAGGGGCACTAGTAAGTTTAAATGGCATAACTAAGGATTTATATAGTCCCAGGCGGGTATAAAAGGTAGTTAGGTATTCTTGTCCTTCCCTAATTTATATATTATTAAATATAAAGATAATATTAACCTTAGTAAAGTACTTTATTCCTTTTAGGTTATTTAAAGTTTCCTTAACTAGTAGTAAAGGGTAGCAGTCCTTGGCTAAAATTATATTTAGGGCTTAATAATCTATATAGAAATACAGGCCTCCTCTAGGTTTCTTAATAAATAGGACAGGCAAGGTAGTTGGTAATAAGCTAGGGTGAATAAACCCTTTTTTAAGGTTCTCTATAATCCATTCTTGCAGTGCTAAGAGCTCTTTTTATAATATTTTATATAAGGGACTAAATAATAGGGTCTTCCTATCTAGCAGGGTAATTAAATGGTTATATAATCTATATAGGGGTAGCTTGTCAGCTTTTTTAGGCAAGAAGATATTAGCAAAGTCCTTATATTCTAGTAGCAATAAAGCTTCCAGGCTGGCTTCTTCTAGTTCCTTGGCAATTGCTTGATTAATAGCATTAATTATAATAGTAAATAGGTAATAGCCCTGGCGGGCGTAGGCAAAGCAGGCACGGAGGGAGACTAGGGCAATATCTTGGTTCTCCAGTCCTTTTAGACATGGTATTATATTCTTTAAACAGGTTTGGGGAGGTATATTATATAGGGCCCTAATCTTAGTTAGTCAAGCAGGTATATTATAGTTTTTCTAGTAATAGGTGCTACTAAAAACTAGAGCATGTTTAGCAAATCCCTATTATAGGTTATGGGTTCTTAACCATGGTAACCTAAGGATAATTAGGTAGTATACTAGCTGTGTTACTAGAAAGCAGGCTCTTTTTTTATAATAGTTATAGATCTTTATATTTATTTTAGCATAGTAGGTAATTAGTCTACTTTTAAATTTCCTTTTATTAAAGCTTTTTAAGCAGATTGGTTTCTTTAGGGGTAGTAACTTAAGGTAGTTATTATAGGCCCACTTACAATTAATAAACCTCTTTTTATTAGCTCTAGTATTTAACATAGCATAGCTTAATAAATGCTTTCCTTGCTAGAATAGGGTAACAGGTAAAATAGTTAGGTTAGTATGGGTAGTTTCTTCTTTAATAAATAGTCCTTTTGTGGCAAAGGTAAAAAGGTGGATAATATGCTTGGGTATTGGTGCCTAGTTATGGCTTAGGCCAGGCTCACACCTTTTTTTAATAAATCTAGGAATTGGCAGCAAGATCCTTTAAAAATAATAATAAATTTAAACTTTATAAATAGTAGTGTGTTATATCCCAAGCAAATAAAGTAAATATTAAAGGCATGGTTATTAGAATGCAGGCAGTTCCTAACCATGTATTTTTTTAAACCATATTAAAAGTACTCTCTTTATTTATGGCATGTAGGGCCATACTAGCAGGCAAATAACAGGTCTATAGTATTAGTATTACTTGCAGCAGGCTAGAGAGCAAAGCTCCTAACAGGCCTGGGCGGGCTAGTTACATAGTTAACTCTAGGTAGGGAACTAGTAATAGGTTTGGCAGTAGTTAAATAGTTCCAGGTAATTAACCATGTGCTATTCTTATAGTACTGGTAGCAGTTTTTAAGTTCTTGCAGGAATTTGGCAAACCCCTAGTAGTCTTGGGTAGGTAGTTAATTGTGTACAAGCATTTTCTTAAGCTCTTAATTAATTAACTATTCTAGAAGTATAGGCAAAGACTCTTTAAATATTTCTCCTTTTAAAGCCAGGTATTAAAATTTGGCAAAGAACACACTAAATTCCCTATTATTTTACTAGAGTTAAAATAGCTCTTTACAAGTATTATTCACGTGGTTTAGGTCCCTAAAGGCTCTTTTTAAGGTATTTAGGATGTCTTTATAGTTATTTAATTGGCAGATTCCCATTTTAATATAGGGCAGTATCTGCATGTATAGGGCTTCTTTTAAGTAATTATTTATATATATTATCCAGCTCTAGGGGGTAGGAAAATAGTCATGGTTAATATTTATCTTTTTATAAATCTAGGATATAAAATAGTAAAGGTCCTATTAATCTTCTTTAAATTAATTAGGGTTAGGGAGGTATTTTAAAAGCTGGTGTGTTAACTAGGCTGTTATAGTATCAGGCATGCTAGTAGCAGGGGTACTAGTAGCAGGTACTATAGTCTTGGTAGTTCCAGGCTTCTCCCTTGCAATTTAAACAAGCTTATAGTCCTTTTTATTAGCTTATAGCTTCTAGTATTTTATAATCATGTCTTATTTTATAATCTTGGTATGGAGGTATTTTATTTGCTAATAAAGGGATTTAACTTAAAGCACTTATTTAGTATCCCTTGATACTAGTAGAGCTGCCTTAGTCTTGTTAATATATTTATTAGCATTTACATAGTACTTAAACTACTAAGCTAGATAATTGGCAACATAATTCGCGAATTTAGTGGCATCTTTTGGTAGGAACAGGGGTCAGGGCGTGGTGGCAGGCATGGTAGTAGAAGTATTAACTTCATGGGGTAGGAGTAATATAGTGTCAAGGTATGGGCTCAGGAATATAGTTAGAACAGGATAACAAAGTAGATACACGGGCAGGATGCAGGATTAGACTATTAGACAGGCGCTTAATATAACAAGACATTGCTTAAAGGTTGGGAATAGGATTGACATTAGAGTTAAGGAAGTATTAGTCAGCCAGGCGGTTAGAACAGGCAGAATCTCGCGATCCTTATTCCGGGCACGGTGCCCGGAATGAGGCCCTAAGCTGGCACAGTCACGCTGGCTGGGTATTTCAACCTCAGGTGAAATACCTGCCTTCTGGCACCGTGACAAGATGCTTCTTAAAGTTTAGGTGTACCTAAACATGCTTTACCAAGATATTTAAAATGTAATATTTAGGGCTATAAGAGAACCAGCTATCCTAATTATTTTAGTATTTAGCTTATTTAAATTAAATTACTTTTAGTTATTATATAGTACTTTAAAGTTAAGCAAGCATGGTTTTTAGAGGGGGTTCTACAGCGGACCCGGGAACTACGGTGGACCCGGGAAACACGTTAGTAGTATTACTATTAAAAAAAGCCAAGTAAATATAAGAAATATTACCTTTATAGTATTATAACCTTGTAAATATATTTTTAAAGGTTAAATAAAATACCTTTAATTCTAAAAAATTTATAATACTAAATTGAAGTTAATTAAGCTAAATAATATTAATATTAGCCTATTTTATAAGATATTTATAAAAAAAGTTCAAAGTAGTATAGTAGTATATAGTAAAAAACTTTAAAAAAAATTATTAAATTAAGTATTTCATATTTTTAATTATAATAGCTAAAGAGCTAGAAGGTAGCCTATAATTTTATATAAAGTATAAAAAATTTAATTTAATTACTTACAAAAATTAATATTTATACCTTTAATTAATAAAATATTAAAGTATATATTATAGGCAAGAGTATTTACCAAGCTAGATATATAATAAAAGTTTTACTAGATTTATATAAACCTAGAGTTTAAAAAGTTAACTATATTTTAAATTTAATTTAGTATTATTTAGTATAGAATAATATTATTTAAATTAATAAATAAACTAGTAACCTTTTAAAAGTAAATAAATTTAAGTTTAATAAACTACCTAGACCTTTTTATAATTATATTTATAAATAATTTTTTTAATTTATAGTAATAACCGTTAAAAATATAAAATATATAAATAACATCTTTTAGAGTACTTAAAAGCTATAGGGCTATAAGTAATAATATATGTTCTGTCACGGCGCGACCTCTGGGAGCATTCAGAAGCCTAAACCGCTGCACTATCAGCAAAAGACTAGGATGTAAAGCCGAAGGCTTTACACTGCTCTCGCATATATATACCTTTAGCAGGCAGGAATCAGGCAGGAATCAGGTATCCAGGTGTACACTGTGACATGTTCAAATTTTATTATTTTTACTAATAATATTAAAGTAAACCTAGAAAAAATTAAATTTATTATTAAATAGCAAACCCTTACCATAGCATATAAAGTATAATTATTTTTAAGATTTTATAACTTTCACTAATATTTTATAAAAAATATAGCTATATAGCTAAATTATTATATAAGTTAACCTAGAAGAATATACTATTTTAATAAAACTCTAGTTACTAAAAATTTTTTAAAACTTTAAAAAAGGTATTAACTTTTATACTAGTTTTATAGTATTATAACTTCAACTTACCTATTTATTTAAAAACTTATACTTTAAAGGGAGTTATTATATGTATTAAATTATAAAAATTGAAAAATTTATAGTATTTTATAACTAATTTTTTAAAAAATATAAATGTAGTAAAAACTATAATATTTATAATAAAAAAATACTTCTAATTATATAAAGTTTAATAAAATAAAATGCTAAGGTTAAAAAACTATAGCTTAAATAATATTTTAATATTTTTATAAATTATTAAGTACTAAAATACTTTAAAATTAAGTAAAAATCAAATTAATAACAAGCTAACTAGTCTAAGTTTTTTTTAATTTTACTTTTTAATTAAGTATTAACCTGGTAAGGAGAATATTCTATATATTCTTAAGGCCTAAGTAAATACCTAATAGTAAAAATAAATAAATAAATGTAAATACTACTTTAACTTAAATAGCTTAAAAATAAAGACTTATTAAAAATATATATAATTAAAGTAGCTTCTCTAGAACTATTACTATATATTATTGATTAAATACTACTTATAACTAGGAAAGCCCCCTGCTTAAGCTACTTGAAAAACAAGCCTACCTAGAATAAAATAGCTAGATTATTAAACGAAAGAATATTTACTATACTAGAACTATTTTTTACTTCTAAAAAAGGTAATATTATAACTTATTTACTAGATGAATTTTATTATTAAAAGTTAACTACCTATCTAGGCCATGTAAAGACTAAAATAATAGTTAAAATATAATATTACTAGCTAATACTAAATAAAAATATAAATTAGTACCTAAATCATTACTTAATTTGCAAGAAAACTAAGAAGCCAAGAGACTTGCCCCTAGGTGTCACGGCGCGACCCCTGGGAGCATTCAGAAGCCTAAACCGCTGCACTATCAGCAAAAGACTAGGATGTAGAGCCGAAGGCTCTACACTGCTCTCACATATATATTCCTTTATCAGGCAGGAATCAGGCAGGAATCAGGCAGGAATCAGGCAGGAATCAGGTATCTAGTTCTACACTGTGACACTAGGTTTACTATCCCCTGGGCCGGTGGAATTGCGAATACGGTCATTTTTAGTGCCTTGGCAAGAATAAAGACCTACTATTGGTCAGACCTCATCGCGGCTGGTTCTGCCGGCAGAATAATCATCACAGTCATTGTGTATGCCTCACCTCCTGAAATCCCTCCTTATTATCATGAAAATAGTAGTTCTAGAGCCATGACTTAACCACTATTATCTCCACCACCAACATAGCTATCCTCTTACTAGGAAGAGAATTTACAAGAGCTTTAGGTTAAGTATTTTATCTATACCTTTATCTAATTTAAAACCTCTCTTTAAGTTAGAAATCCTGGGCCTAATTTTAAATTTAAAAACTATAAGATTTAATGTAATAACTATTCCTTTATAAAGGCTTTAACCTTGCCTACTATCTAGTATTTTAGTAAATAGTCCTATAATGCTATTTAAATAATTCTTGCCTAATTTTTTATAGGAAACTATTATTAAAAATATAAATCTTTATATAAAAAGACAACAATTTCTCTTTCTAAATATTAAAAACTTAAGGCCCTGGAAACCTGTCTCTTTTCCTAAGATAATAATCTTTATTACTTTATTAATTTATATGGGTGCTTATCCTGCTAAATTAATTAAAATTTATTAAAGGACTAATAAACTGCCCTGTTATCTGCTTTCTAGTTATATAAGCCTTATATGGTTTAAGCAGATCAAGCACTATCTCTATATATCATGGCCTACCAGGCAGGCATTAGGGGTCTATCCTTTTCTACCTTACCTTTTTAATTAGGAACTCTCCCAAGAAGATGAATTAAAATATAATATTAATTATATTGGTAATATTTAGTGGTTTAAGGTTAATCCTATAATCTTGTAATTCCATAGTGCCTGTAAACACCTCTACTATCCTTCCTTTAATATTCTACTAGATAAAGCAATAATTTGTTGTTTTAAACAATCCAGGCATATATTTAAAATGCCTGGAAAATTAATCAAGCAGGGGTATAAGGTCTTTGCAGTTAGGGATTATAGGTATATCTATACCTTTACACTAGCAAGTAGGGCAGCGAGCCTGGTAAAGGTTGTTAAATAGAAAGATCTTATAATAACTAGATCCATGGTGTTAAACCTCCTCTGCCACCTGCCTTTAAAAACCTATATAGTCTATTTTAATAATTATTTTACAAGATCACGGGATTGGGGCATGTAGTACAACTCGCGCGTGTAACAAGGATATTTCTTCACTTATCTAATACCTTAAGGGAAAAGATTTAAAACTCCTATAAAATATGCTTTATATAATTCCTAAAAATAATGTTTTTTGCTTTACATGGCAGGATAATAATATTATTGTTGGCCTTATAACTATCCATACTATTAATTAGGCTAATAACCTAATAAAATGGCAGCAACAACATCCTGGAGAATAGTTAACTAGTACTTTAGTTACTAGACCTATATTTAGTAATAAACCTACCAAAGAATTGCCTATTCTAGTTATAGTTAATAATTATAACCACTTTATAGGAGGTGTTAATATTGCTAATTAACTTTACATGGAGTATTAAATTTAATAACCTACCTACTAGTCCTGGTGGCCCCTATTCTATTAAATCCTTAATACTATAATAGTTAATGCCTATAAGATTTAATGCAAGGTATTAAAGTAGCAAGGCCTTTTTAAGAAGTTATAATTTAACTTCCACAAGCAGTTATATGGGGAAATATTTAATTAGTATTTAACACCTTAACTAGCTGCGCCCCCTACTAAAAAGTAAAAGTGTCAGGCTTTAAATATTAACCTTCCAGCCTGCCATATAAATATATTAAAAGATTATATACCAATTTTAAAGTATTAAAATACTTGCTATACATGGTGCCTATATAGTAATTTCTAGAGTGGAGGTAAAGTATTAAAGGCATATAATTCTGCCTGGAGATGTCTCTCCTGCAAGGTCCCCCCTCTGTCCTGGAAAGAGTAATTGTTCATGTTGGAAAAAATTCCATGGCTTCTTCCCTTATTTATCTATTATTTTTGTATTTATTCTATATAGTATTTAAATTTTAATAAAAAGAGTAATATTATAAGCTTGGCAGTAAAACTAGCCACCAATCCTGTTAGTTCCGCCTTAACACGAAAAATACGCTAAAAATGACCATATTTGCAATTCCACCGGCCCAGGGGTGTTGCAGGTTCTGCCAGTTCCATGGAACTCTGATGTTGTTTACTGTTTCTTAGTCAGATATTAGTCAGTTCTGGAGCTTAGCTTTTAGTTCCTGGTTTTAATAGCCTGAATGGAACAACAACTTTATTAAAATCCATAAATAAATCCCTTGTATTTAATACTACTAACTTGGTAGCATGTCCTTTTTTTACTTTTAGGGACCTCTAGAAGAAATATAAAACTAGCCGTGAATTAATAGGGTTTCTATTAATATTGCTAGGAATGCCACGCCTACCACCTCTAAATATTACCTATTACAGATAATTAGGGCCTTGTAATCTTTACTTTTAATTTTTACTTTTTTACTTTTAGTCTTTACTTTTTCTTTATACTACCTTTTTACTTTTTTTTTACTTTTTATTTTTATTACTTATAACTTTATTTACTATTTTATAAAAGTACTTTTTCTAGTATACTTTATTTATATATTAATTATGTAATCTAGTTTTAATACTTAATTTTACACCCTGCTTTTTTTTTTATTATATGCAAGTATTAAATAAAAATAAAAATATAATTAAGCTTGCCTAGTCAATATAGTATTTTAAAAAAAACTAGATATAAATATACTAAAAACAATATAAATAATATTTTAAAAGACCTAGCCTGTATACTAGTAAATTATTTTATTTTAACCTTTATAGAATTAAGTCTATACACTTATTAAAGTAAGTGAAAAAAATTATATTTTTAGGTAAGTATTTTTTATACCATATAGGCTTTTAAGCCATGTTATAGAAATTTTATAGAATAAAAAACTTATAAAATTATTAAAAAAATAATATTTTAATTAGCCCTAATATATTAAGTATACTTTTAAATATAAAAAGTTTATTTAATTTACCCAATATAAGCCTAGGGTCTCCTATGTAATAAAAGTTTATTTCCTTTTATTTTTTATGAATAATAATTCTAGTAGCTTTTAAAATAAGGTTTTACTTATTATTATTATTACCCCCTTATTAATAATTAATTTTTAAAAGAAATAGGTTTACTTTAAAGACTATTAATGAAATTAATTTTAAGTAACTATATATTATACTTAGTATAATATTATTAGCCAAAACTTTATTTAAAAGCTTAATTAAATATTAAGCTATAAATTTCTAAGTATAATAGCTTTTTATTTATCAAATATTACCTATCCTACCCTCATAATGTTATTATTGAAACTATTATATAAGTACTAAAAATAAAATAAAAGATTAGGGTATAAACACTATATTCTTGTGTTATACTATATTATATATTATTATTTAAAACTTAAAATTAAAAATATTATAAATAGTACTTTTTAAAAATATTAATAAAGTTAGTAATATTAAACACATGGCATTAATTCATGGATTTTAATAAAGTTGTTATTCTATTCAGGCTATTAAAACTAGGAACTAAAAGCTAAGCTCTAGAATTAACTAATATTCAACTAAGAAATAGTAAACAATATTAAAGTTTTATAGAACTAGTAGAACCTGTAATAGTACTATAAATAAAAGAAATAATATTATTCTTAATAAAAATATTAAATATAGGCTATTATTCTATAACTTTATTGGCTTGCTTATTTTTAAATTCCTTAATTACTTTATTAGCCTAGATATTATTAGCATGGACCTATTTATTATAGTTAAAAAAATATCTATATTAATAAATTAGGTATTATAAAACTAGCTTCTAGGTTTAGCCAACTTAAATCTAGTATTTCCCTATTATTTAATTAACTTTTTAAACCTTTTTATTAGCTTTATTAATAATAGCTAAAGGTTTAAAAGGTTATTAATTAAAGAAATTATTAAAGTAAGTAAGATTAAAAGCTTGCTTAATTTTATTAACAGGTACTAGCTTAAACTAAGTAATAAAAAATACTAGATAAATATTTTATTTAGTAGGCAGGTCTTTAAAATAGTATGTTAAATAGCTAATTTATTTAATTACTAGAAATAGTCTAGTAAACTAGTAGGTAAATTTATATAAAGACTATATATATAATAAAATATAGCCCTTATATAAGTAAATATAGGCTAGGTCTTTAATATTTATTTTTATAAGCTTATATTTTTAATTATAGCTTTACTTTATATAAATTAT